>NC_143507.1:10627016-10930000 GCF_051622355.1 Phaseolus vulgaris
AGAGTAAAAGACCTCCTCGCCCTCGAGCGAGTGCAGGCGAGAAAGAGAAAAAGTCCTCAGTGCATCCAGGGGGGAGGAGATGTACACCCTGGGCAAGTTGAGGCACCAGATAAAGTCCTTCTCGCCTTTGAGCGAGTTCAGGCCAGATAAAGTCCTTCTCGCCGTTGAGCGAGTTCAGGCAAGAAAAAGTCCTTCTCGCCGTTGAGCGAGTTCAGGCCAGATAAAGTCCTTCTCGCCGTTGAGCGAGTTCAGGCCAGAGAAAGTCCTTCTCGCCGTTGAGCGAGTTCAGGCAAGATAAAGTCCTTCTCGCCGTTGAGCGAGTTCAGGCGAGAAAAAGTCCTTCTCACCTCAGAGTGAGTTCAGGCAAGATGAACTGAAAAGTCAGGGGTGTTCGTGACCTTAAACGGCGGGAAGGGAAGGAAAACGCCTTTCCCCCTTTAAGTGAAACATCAATATTAACTTAGTAAGACCAGAGAAAACTTCCACGCTTGTAGGTGGCGTGAGGGCAGATAAAATCTTTCTCGTCCTGAACGAGTTCAGGTATGGCGTGAAGGGTGAAAGAGGTTTAAGAGATAGCTAAGGTAGGTTCAAAGAGAACACCTCGCTATCCAGTTCTTTGTTCTGAAACTCAGGGAGGTAGAGAAGGATCCGAAAGGTGCCTCTACCCCCCAGATGAGGGAACAATAGTCAAAGTTATGAAGGCAAAGAAAGCTTACATCGCTAGAACCCTATGGCGATCAGAAGAATTCCAGGCGATGACGGGAGTAAAGGCTAACCTTGTCGGGCAGATCAGGTAAACTGTATTGCGATACCAGTTTAAGTTGAAACCTGCTGCCTAGTAAGTAGATTATGTTGAGGTTTATTGCCTTAAGTTTGCAAGTTGTATTAAATGTCATCGTTTGAGAGTTAATAGTTGCTCAAGTTTGCTTTGAGTTAACAGTTTGATGAATTGTTATAAGATTAACAGTTTGTTCAAGTTCAAAGCAGTAAACGGTTAAGCCCAAGTATCGCTGAGTTAATTTGTTTAAGCGAGTTCTACCGGTTATGTTGGTTAACCACACAGCGAGTAAGAGGCGTTTGAGGCACGATATTAGAAAACAACATCTTAAGCAGAAGAAGTTATATAAAGAAATATCAGTTCAAGTACATACAAAGAAGAATTACATATAAAGTTCTTACAAACCGAAATAAGCGCCAATTTTCAAAAAACAAGATGATGGAGGGAGGCGATTAATCTTCAGAGGGCACGATCTTCCCATCCACCACCTCGTTGCAGATTGATACCATGGAGAGATCGAGCTCGGGATATTGGCACGAGACTTGCTCCAAAGCGGCGTCGAACCCAGCGGAAAGGACTTGGGCGGAGCTTTGCTCGAGCTTTTGAGCTTGTTTCTTCAGCTCGTCAGTTTGTTTCTTCAGCTCTTCGGTTTCTTCACGAGCCCGAGCAAGTTCCTCAGCAGCCTTTTTGTTTTCCTCCCGAGCCTGAGCCAGCTCTACAGCGATCTTCGTGGCCTCCTCTCGAGCTTTGGCGAGCTCAGCCACGGTGTCGTCCCTCTCCTTTTCTACTTTCCCGAGGAGCACCTCCCGATCTGCTGACCTCTTTTCAAGGTTTTCCACCTTGGTTGCATCCAGTTTCATTGCAGCCTCCAAGTTGGCCACCTTGAGCCTGTAAGGTACAAGCTTGCTCTCCAGCTCGATTTTCTCTTGGGCTTGGAGGTGCAGTTTTTGGCGCAGATCGGAGGCCTCCTTGCGCGCGCCTCTTAGTTCAGCATCCATGGCGTCCTCCAGCCTTGAATGGTCGATTTCCGCCATCATCAGGTTGCAAGAGAGCTTCTCCGCCTCCATCCTTATCAAGCGGTTTGACTCCTTAAGCGCTGCATTCTCATCTTGGAGCTTCTTGTTCGAGTTCTTCACAGCCTTCGATATAATTGAAGGGAGATCCTCTGCCATCATCTTCAGCTTGGCTGTGAAGGGTCCCCAGACCTCTTCGATGGAGGATGGGAGGCTCGAGGTTGTTGCTGGAGGAGGCGCTGGGGGAGCTTGGTGCTGACTTTCACCACCACCCTCTTGAGTTTGAAGGGCGAGGGGGCTTCTTGGCCTGGAGGTGAAGTCGGAGACTCTGTTATCAGGATCGGCGAGTTATGACCACCCTCATCTCCTCCTGGTGCGGCCCCAGCGATAAAAGTGGTTGAAGGAGGACCCTCTCCAGCAGATACGAATGGCGTGGAGGCGCTTGGAGGATTCTCAATAAAGTTTGGGTTGCTGCTTTCAACCACAGGGGTCGCTGCTTGGACTGGTTGTGTTGGAGCTGGAGGTGAGGGCGGTGTTGGAGTTGGGAGTGCAGGTGGTGAAGAGGGAGCCACCCTTGTCCTCTTGGTGACGAGGCCATCCTCAGTCGCCTCGTCATCTTCTTCTTCTTGTACCACTTGAGGAGTTTTCCTCTTTGGCTTCCTCAAGACAAGCTTTTTCCTTTGAGGGGCGGGTAGTACCCCGGAAGAGGTTGCACCTCGGGGCGGGGTTTTGTCTTGAGTAGCGGCGATCGCCACCACCGGGTTAGGCACGGTTTGGGAGCCCGCCGCTAGTTTATGGGATCGGGCGATCGCCTTCAATTCTGCTAGTTTCCCCTTTCCCAACATGTTATCTGCATGAGGTAAAGCACGGTTGAGCAATCAAAACAGAATCAGATAATACAAGCACATTTATGCAAGGACGACACAAGCAATACATAGATGGAAAGATCAGAGTCAACACAGAGTAATAGAATGCCAAAGCAGAGCGGGGAAGACGCTAAGTTAAGTATTAACTTGAAGTGAAGGACTTGGTGTGGAGGTAGGAGCTAACCTATGTGTATTTCGAGTTGGCTTTCGAAGAACTCGTAGGGAATGATCGAGGCAGTGGGGAAGGTAATGTTGGCGGCAGCTACGCTCTTCCAGAAGAGGCAAAAGTCCTTGTCCAATTCCCCCATGTTGTCAGGACTCCTTGGTCTTCTGAAGCTGTCCTTAGCGTCCTTGTCCCCCTTATGTACCCAATATAAAGGGAAGTCGTCGAGCAGTGAAGGATCTTGGTCGTTTTGGCACACCTTCACGAACTTCCCCTTCCAGTCTTTGTAAAACTGCTGGAAGATTGAGAAGATGGATCTCCCAGCAATCCCGTTCAGACTGACCCAGAGGCGATCTCCAGGGTTTTTTGCCTCAAATAAGAAGAGAAAGACGTCGACTGAGGCCGGTAACAGCAGATGTGCACAAAGAATTTGGAATGCCCTTATAAACGCCCAGCTGTTGGGATGAAGCTGGGCGGGGGCGATATTGAGCTCGGTGAGCAGCTCCCTCTCGAAGCGGGTGAAAGGAAGCCTAAGCTTCACCTTCTTGAACACGGTGGTGTAGATGAAGCAGAACAACTCGCCGTTGCTCCCCTTATCGTCTGCACAGACCGGTTCATCTGGGAGGCAGGGCAGCACGGCCACTTTGCTATCGTGCTCTTTATGGAAGGAAAGGTCGGGCTGGTCTCCTTTCCTTAGTCGGTGCACGCCCAACTCCGTGTTTATTGAAGAAGTCTCTTTTAACAAGATTGGGGTGGCCCAAGGATAGAGTTCCTTGTAGTCTTTTGGAGGCAAGGAAGCCCCTCCGGCGACTGGCGGAGTTGCCTGAGCGGGATTGGCATGAGAAGAAGCAGGCCTCTCAGCCTGATTAGAAGGAGCACCAGATGCTCGTGGTGGGTTACGCGCTGGTGGAGGATTTGCCCCAGGAGCAACCCTACGCGCTTGGGGTGGAAGGTTTCGCGACGAAGGAGGAGGGTTCGCGGTGGACTTCGTGTGAGCCATCGCAAGAACTGCAAGGGAAAAAGAAAAAGGATGAAGCGAAGCTAACAGAGAACGACTCGATTGAGAACGAAGAAGACAGAGCGAACGAACAAGAGTTCGCTGGGATGAACGTGACGAAGAACGAAGCCCTAAGCTACGAGAGAAGGAGAAAAGGAAAAAACAGCCACAACGTATGCTTTAGACAGATAATGGATGATGCGAATTGGTTAAAATGCAGCACATATCAACAGAAGAAGTAAAAGGGGTACCTTTTTGTGATCGGATGAGCGTTGAAGAGAGTTGGAGATTGAGAGAGTTGAGAAGCTTCGTGGGTTCGCAGAGAAAAACTTAGAACGTTTGAGAGTGCAGAAAGATGATGGAACAATGGAAGCCCAAGGGGTTTAAGGGTTTTTCGAACGTTTTCGGAAGCGCAAACGACAACTGAAGACGACCGTTGATGAAGCCACGTGTCGAGCGATTAAAAAAGGGGGTTTGGTGGAGCGTCAGAAAGACAGAGGGTACGGACGTACGGAAATCCGTACCAGCGCCACGTAGATCGACAGTGACGTGACCTCTTAGTCTTTTCGCTGGACAAGTCTCCGCTTAAGACTGGGGGGCTTGTGTACCGACCGGATAGTCGGGAGTGATGACGTGGCAGTAAGCGAGAATATAGGCGTGTTGAGCGGAACACCTGGCTGACAGAAGGGAAGTACATCGGGAAGTCTGTGTAGTCGCCAATCGTTAAGTTGGCGTGCTCCGATCTCTAGCATATCTAAACCGGCGGTCACCAGGCTTGTGTCATAGTCGCCGTATGTGAGCTTAGGCGACCAAGTGGTCAGAGATCGCCGAGAGGGGGACATCGCCGAAAGATCAGGAAGGCTTGTTCAAGGCTTTCAAAGGGCACGAGTACGAAGGATGAAGTTATCAGATGATCATTCCCTAGCCAGAGGTTGAGGCAAGGGAACAGTTTACCAGAACATGCACGATGAGCAAGTAAAGCAGATCGTGATAGCGGCAGGCGAGACCACAGAAAAGGTGTGCATGGTGACACCCCGTGCTCGCCACTAGAAGAGATCGCGCTCCAAGGCAGCTATGCACCGAGTTACTCCCCGCCTGAGTAACTTAGTCGAACAGCCTGGAGAGTAGAAGTGACGCTCAAGTAAAAGATGCTCCAGATGATGACACGTGTACAGCTGGATGCAAGCCACGTGTCCAGAGGTGTAACCGTCAGGAGAGAGAAAATGCACAGGTATATAAGGAACTCTTAACAGATTCTGAGGTACGCGCGTTTAGAACACTTCTTTACGCTTTGAGAACACTTGAGTACGCTGAGAGAGATTTTGCACGGTTCGTTGAGTTTTAGCTTTTCTCTCTTAGAGTTTAGATGATTCCGTCACTAACTTGAGCGTCGGAGCGCGATCGGCCGCAGCGGCGCCACTCTGTCTTTTCCAGGTTCTTGAGGAGAATCGAGGTGTGAAGGACGGAAGCTAGCGTGGTGCAAAGCCGATCCAGAGGAAAATACCTTTGATGTGGCAAGACTCTTGCGTTCTGGTCAACCGGCAGGATCAGATACCATAAACCAACTAATGTTGTCCCCTTTAGACACTTCAATATTCTTTTGGTAGCTTTAAAATGAGATTCCTTTGGATTGGATTGAAATCTCGCACAAAGACACACTGCAAACATGATAATTGGCCTACTAGCAGTGAGATAAAGCAAGGAAACAATCAAACCCCTGTATTTGTTTTGATCCACTAATGTTCCAACTAAATCAGCATCCTTGTAGCAGCTTGTGGACATTGGTGTAGTTGCCTTTTTACACCTTTCCATCTCAAACTTTTTGAGGATCTCCTTGCAATACTTGGTTTGAATTAGAAAGATGTTATCCTTAGATTGTTTGACCTGCAGTCCCAAGAAGAACAAGTTGACCTTCATTGACATAAAACCTTACATCTTGGTCCCCAATATCAGAAGCCATTTACTTTGTTGTAGCAAGTTCAACCTCACTATAGTGCACACCATATGCAGTACCAACAATAGAGCACTTTAAAATGTTCATCTTCAAGTAGGTCTCACCATCTAAATTCATATTCTCTATTTCTTTTTTAAGTAGATCATCTTGTTAGAGAATTTCAACTGATTGTTTCTCATAATAAACCTATTGTTTTTCTTGATAGGATTCCAGCTTCTGCGGAAAGGTGTTCTTATCATTTTTGGTTGTACTGCTAACAACTGCAAGTAGACAACCAACAAGTATTCCAAATTTATGTTTGACAATGTAGGGCTCTCAGCCTTTACATCCCAAGAAAGGTATCCATTCTTGATTGAGATAACTTGTTAAATTTGATCAAGAGTGATGTGAACCCAATAGCATGATATGAACATGTAATGAATTCAACATGAGTTGGAACAAGAATAGGCAACTTTAGAATTGGATCAAGATTCTTTACCCATTCAAGAACTTAATCAAGAACACAAGAATCAAGTCAAACTCACTTAGAAACCCATCAAGAACAACAAACCCATGGATAGAAACTCAAGAGCACAACATAAAGCATTTATACCCATGGAGGCCGTGACCAAAACAGCAAGAACAACCAATTTGCACCGATTAAAATTGAATATAAGTGCAGCAAATGAAAAAGGACAACATAAGGAACAGATTGCACCGATTGAAAGTGAAAACAAACAAGTAGAACAAAAATGGGTAATTTGGAAAGTGAAGGGGAAAATGGACTTATGTGGATGAAGCTCTTGGAATTGTACACACCACTTGAAGAGGTGGATTGACTTCAAGATAAGTGTTGCCGCCACTTGAGAGCCCAAGATCTCCCAAGATAAGACTAGAAGAGGAGAAGACACAAGCCTCTCACACTACTCACCAATTTGGTAGAGATTCTTTACTTCTCAAAAATCAATTTCAACTTGTTATTTCAAAGACCCAAGCACCCCTTTTATAATAGAGAGGGCTAATCACAAATGTACAAAAGAGAACAAGCTTGAAAGGTCATTCTTCTAGTCCCTTCCCAAACTAGAGCCTAAAGAGAAGGAATTAAGAAGAATCACTTCTTCTTGCTTTTTCCTAAAAACTAGCTGTTAGAATATATGGCCTTAAACAAGAGGGGGGTGAATTGTTTAAGAGGGATTTTCACAAACTTTGAAGGTATAATGAAAATCAATGTTGAATTACAGAGAAAAGAATCAAGGAAACAAATACACAAAACTGTTTTAAGATGATATCAGAAAAACAATAGGTTGTTTTGTCGAGAAACACACTACCTTTGGCAAACCACACCAAGAATGTTGATCTTGAACACCTCAAGAACACACAACACTCCTTGGCAACACAACTACATAAATATAGTAATAAAGGAAGAAGGGAATAGAATACACCTAAGTATTACAAAGTTTAGAGATCAAAATTACAACCCAATCCTATTCCACACAAGAATGATCCAAAGCTTTTTCAAATCTTGGAAAAACTGTTTTGATAAACTCTTTCTGTTACTCCAAGATTTGGAGCGTAAAACCACCTTTATATAGACCAACCAAGTGGTCAAAAGCATTTAATAAAGGAGCCAAGGTAGTTAGGATCATTTAAAACATATTAAAACCACTTAACAAAATTATGTTAAGGTTTTCAGGAAAACAATCGGTTGTTTTGTCGAAACAATCGATTGTTTTGGTTTGACAGCAAAGTCAACCAATTTTTCAAAACCTTTTCAAGACTTAAGGAGTGAATTAACAAGTTTCAAACAACTAGACAACACACACACCCAGCAGCAAGGTCTTCAAGCTTTCCTCTTGGATTTGGAGACATCAAAGCATCTTGTTTAACAATCTCCCCCTATTTGATGAAGACAAATCCCTGGTTTGTTTGTGTTGTTGTTTTTGAACTTGAAAGGTCCTGCAAAAACAGAATTTGTGCATATACAAAGCAAGTATACCAACAGGATACCAAGACACACAAAACCAGTTTTCTGCATAAGCCTTTAAGTAGAAAAACCAATCAAATAACCATAAAAACCAGTGCCAAAAAGAGACTTGTGTGCAGAAGAACTATGGTGAATAAGAGCATGGCAACAACAGAATTTAAACCATGATAAAACCAGATAACACCATAGTGTAGCAGCAGAAACACAACACATAAAACCACACCATTCTCCCCCTATTTGTCTTCTCAAATAGAATGAAAGAAGGGATAAAATCAAGATTAAGAAAAACCAGAATACCAGTATGTGTAGCAGCACCATTGCAGCAACAAACCTTTGATACCATATCAGAATTGCAACAAAATCTATGGTGTATCAAAGCTATGACAGCAGCAGAATCAAAGAACCATAGACCCCATAAATTTTAGCAAGGAGACCACAAATTCTCCCCTTATCTTTTCTTCATCCAACAATTCAAGTTGGTCAAATGATTGCTCAAGAGGCGGATTTGGTAGAAATATTCTCTCTTCTGTTAAGAGCAAACCTTCTAGACATTCCAATGATACGTTCACAAATATTCATTAACCCCATGACCACCAATGTGGTTGCAATTCATAACAAGTTTTGAATTTCAAGGAAAACAAAGAATACATCTCTTTATGATCTAATTCAGAGGCACAAAGAATGCATATTTGACTCATAATGGGTTATGAAAGAAAAGAAACAGTTGTAATCATGCATAAGAAATCATAACAGCTTTATTCAAATGTGTCAGAGGTAAAACAATCGGTTGTTTCGTGAAAACAATCGGTTGTTTTTCTGAGACAGCAAGAAAATGTTATTTTTCAAAACAAATCATTTATCAAAGTGATAGGAAATGCATAATGAAATACATTCATACCTTTGCATTACCTCAAGCATGTTTAGAATCTCATTTGGTCTTATGAAGCCAAAAGCATAGGATGAACATATACAACTTACTTTACAAAGGATGAACATATGCAAGTTACTAAGCCTCTCATACCACACTGCCTTGGAGCTTGCTTATGCCCATACAAGGCCTTTTTCAGCTTGCATACATGGTTAGGATGTTGATGATCTTCAAAGCCCGGTGGTTGTTCAACATAAACTTCCTCATTGATAATTCCATTGAGGAAAGCACTCTTATAATCCATTTGAAACAATTTGAATCCACTCAAACAAGCAAAGACCAACAACAACCTTACAACTTCTAATCTTGCAAATGGAGCAAAGGTTTCATCATAATCTATGTCTTCTTCTTGATTATAACCTTTAGCCACCACCCTTGCCTTGTTCCTTGTAATTACTCCAGATTCATCCAGCTTGTTTCTGAAAACCCATTTGCATCCAATGATGTTCTCCACTGAAAGATCGCTTGGAATTCTCCATTCCTTTGGCAACTCTTCCTGTTGCAGAATTTCAATCGGTTGTTTCGCAGAATCAATCGGTTGTTTTTCTGGACAGGATTCCAGCTTCTTTAAGGTGATGTTATGCTCATCTTCTTCTGCATAAACCTTTGTAGAACCTTGATCACTATGAATGATTTCATCAAACACCACATGGACAGACTCCTCCACAGTTATAAGCCATCAACAACACCAGATCAGACTCTTTATTCTTGAAGTTTGTTTACATAGGTCATGAATTTTGACTTGTCAAGAATATGAGTTAGGTGTATATGCTATTCAACCATAAGCATTACTTTGATCATTCTTCATCATAGCACATGTACTTGAAAGGTCCTGTAACACAGAGTTGATGAATATACAAAACAAGTATAGCAGCAAGATAACAAGACACACACAAACCAGTTTTCTGCATATAGAACATTAGCAGAAAAACCAGAAAAAATTGTTGAACAAGATGCTTTGATGTCTCCAAATCCAAGAGGAAAGCTTGAAGACCTTGCTGCTGGGTGTGTGTGTTGTCTAGTTGTTTGAAACTTGTTAGTTCATTCCTTAAGTTGATCCAAGTTCATTTGAATCTTTAACCTTTTGAAAAGATGTGTTTTCTAAAAAGCTGTCAAAATTTCAACAGGTTGTTTTACCTTAGCAGTTTTTGAAAAGGTTTTGAAAAATTTGGTTGACTTTGCTGTCAAACCAAAACAATCGATTGTTTCGACAAAACAACCGATTGTTTTCCTGAAAACCTTAACAGAATTCTGTTAAATGGTTTTAATATGTTTTAAATGATCCTAACTACCTTGGCTCCTTTATTAAATGTTTTTTACCACTTGGTTGGTCTATATAAAGGTGGTTTTACGATCCTAATCTTGGAGTAACAGAAAGAGTTATCAAAACAGTTTTTCCAAGATTTGAAAGAGATTTGGATCATTCTTAAGTGTGTGGAATAGGATTGGGTTGTAATTCTGATCTTTAAGCTTTGTAATACCAGGTGTATTATATTCTCTTCTTCGTTGATTACTATATTTTTGTAGTTGTGTTGCCAAGGAGTGTTGTGTGTTCTTGAGGTGTTCAAGATCAACATTCTTGGTGGGTTTGCCAAAGGTAGTGTGTTTCTTGAGGGGTTCAAGGTCACTACTTTGGTGTGTGGTGTTTGTAATCTGGTTTTGATTGCATAGTGGAATACCCAGTGGTTTCTGGGGACTGGATGTAACTCTTGGTGTAAGAGTGAACCAGTATAATTCCTTGCGTGCTTATCTCTTACCCTTAACTCTTTAAATTCTGTTTTTAAGTTGTTTTTATACACTGCTGATAAAAAGAACTGATTGTTTCGACAAAACAACTGATTGTTTTTCTGTTATCATCTTAAAACAGTTTTGGGTATTTGTTTCCTTGATTCTTTTCTCTGTAATTCAGCATTGATTTTCATTATACCTTCAAAGTTTGCGAAAATCCCTCTTAAACAATTCACCCCCGCCCTCTCGTTTAAGGCCATATATTCTAACACTAGCGCCTAAGGTACTTTACAAAAGAGGTGTCTTTTTGGTTTCCCTCTTAGCACCTTCCTAAAGCTATTTCTATTTTATTTACAAATTTATACAAAAGAAATTACAAAGAGAGATATTAATTGGAGCCTATTCTTGAATGCTTGTAGTCTTCTTTTAGGCTTGGTCTTCTCTTTATTTAATTTCTTCTTTATTTTTGAGAAGACTAGAAGGAAGAAATTTAAATGCTTGGGTGGATGGCCTCTTCCTCCATTAGTGAAATCCTCGTCTACTTGATCTCCATCATGCTCCCCGAGTTGGAGAGAATTCGTCCACGAATTCTGAATCCCTGCATATAACAAAGTCAGTTTACTATCAAAATTAAAAGTTGAATAAGAGAAAGACAAACATGACTTAGAATTTGTAAGCAATGGGAGTTCAGAAAAGGAGGTCCTATAGACAGACCAAGTTGGAAAAAATTGTTTGAGAATGATGGTATTTTTTGGAAAAAGTCCTTTAAAATGGTGAAAACCATTAGGAGGTATGAAAAAAACATCCCTAACATTTTTTAACCAAGATGGTGGGGAAGTAAGAACCTTTGGTAAGGAAAAAAGATAAGGAAGGAAAACACCTTGGAGGTGAAAGGATAAGACCCATGTCAACTTGGCCTTCTTTGTCTTATAATTTTCACTTTTTGTAGATGGTTGAGTTAGGTCTTGTTTTACCTTGTTTATCATTAAGGTTCGTTTTTGTGGACAATGAAGAGCTATGTGCCCAAAACCTAAACATTTAAAACATTTTATATTTGAAGTTTTGGTAGGTGACTTAGGAGTAGAAGGATTTGGAGTAGAAACTTTTTTTGTAGAAGTGGTTTGTTTGGGAAAATTGGAAGGAGAAATTTGAGTAGAAATTTTGTTTGCATCCTTCCTAGAAGAGTTGTAGAAATCATCATCATGAGTATTTTTTAAAGTTGTTTTCAAAAGGTATGATAACACCTTGATGGCTAGGTGAACCACTTTCTTTAAAGAAGAGTACTCATTTAATTCTACAAAATCTCTAATATCTCTTATTAAACCACGTACAAACCATTTTATCTTTGACTCTTCATTAGCATGCATTTTCATTTTAGTCAAAGTAGTTTCAAAATCTTTAAAGTATTCATCTACCGTCTTATGTCCTTGAGGAAGCCTTTGGAACTTCAACAAGTGTTCCTTCCTAGAAGAGGAGGAACAAACCTCGCGCGCATACACTCTTTCAAATCATTCCAAGAGACAACGGGAGGCCTCTTGTTATAACCAATGTCCTTAAGAGTTTGATGCCATCATTCTTTGGCATAGTCCAAAAACTATAAAGAAACTTTGACAAAACTTATAGAGATTCAAAAATCAAAATGACACAAACACAATGTATTAAGAACAAGAAAACAGCAAGAAATACCCAAAAATAAACCTAAAACAGAAAGTAAAGACAAGAATTTAAAGTTCTTGAATTAAAAGTACCAAAATAACTCAAACATACACAAGAACACACCTAAGACTCATGATACCACATGATGTGATTCCAAGAACATGATAGGGATATGTAATGAATTCAACATGAGTTGGAACAAGAATAGGCACCTTTAGAATTGGATCGAGATTCTTTACCCATTCAAGAACACGAGAATCAAGTCAAACTCACTTAGAAACCCATCAAGAACAACAAACCCATGGATAGAAACTCAAGAACACAACATATAGCATTTATACCCATCGAGGTCGTAAACAAAACAAAAAGAACAACCAATTTGCACCAATTAAAATTGAATACAAGTGCAGCAAATGAAAGAGGACATCATAAGGAAGAGATTGCACCGATTGAAAGTGAAAACAAATAAGTAGAACAAAAATGGGTAATTTGGAAAGTGAAGGGGAAAATGGACTTATGTGAATGAAGCACTTGGAATTATGCACGCCACTTGAAGGGGTGGATTGACTTCAAGATAAGTTTTTCCGCCACTTGAGAGCCCAAGATCTCCCAAGATAAGACTAGAAGAGGAGAAGACACAAGTCTCTCACACTCACTCACCAATTTGGTAGAGATTCTTTACTTCTCAAAAATCAATTTCAACTTGTTATTTCAAAGACCCAAGCACCCCTTTTATAATAGAGAGGGCTAGTCACAAATGTACATAAGAGAAGGAGCTTGAAAGGTCATTCTTCTAGTCCCTTCCCAAACTAGAGCCTAAAGAGAAGGAATTAAGAAGAATCACTTCTTCTAGCTTTTTCCTAAAAACTAGCGCCTAAGGTACTTTAAAAAAGGAGTGTCTTTTTGGTTTCCCTCTTAGCACCTTCCTAAAGCTATTTCTATTTTATTTACAAATTTATACAAAAGAAATTACAAAGAGAGATATTAATTGGAGCCCATTCTTGAATGCTTGTAGTCTTCTTTTAGGCTTGGTCCTCTCTTTATTTAATTTCTTCTTCATTTTTTAGAAGACTAGAAGGAAGAACTTTAAATGCTTGGGTGGATGGTCTCTTCCTCCATTAGTGAAATCCTCTTCTACTTGATCTCCATCAAAGAGGTAGAAATATTCTTTCTTATTCTAAGAGCAAACCTTCCAATCGTTTCAAAGATACATTTTCATTCACCACCTCCAAGCAAGGTGAAGACTCCAAATGTAATCACATTCACAAATATTCATCAACCCCATGACCACCAATGTGATTGACATACATAAAAAGCTTTGAATTTCCAAGAAAACAAAGAATATATCCCTTGAATATCTTATTCACAGGCATAATAAATGCATATTTGACTCACAATGGGTTTTGAAAGAAAAAAAAAACAGTTGTAATCATGCATAAGAATTCATAACAGCTTTATTCAAATGTGCAAAAGGAAAAATAAATTATTGTTTCATGAAAACAATCGATTCTTTTTTTGTGACATCAATTTAATGTTTTTCAAAGCAAATAATCTTTCAAAGTGATGGGAAATGCATAATTAAGTACATTCATACCTTTGCACAGAGAAAACCTCAACAAGTTTAACCAAAAGAAACATGTTTAGAAATTCATTTGCTCATATGAGGCCAAAAGCACAGGATGAACATAAGCAACTTACTTTACATATGTCATGAATTTTTGACTTGTCAAGAATCTGAGTAAGGTTGCTTCAGAACCATAATAATAAACATCACTTTGATGAGTTTTCACCAGAGCACTTCTTCTTTAACCCAAACTTTTCTTGATTTTCAAGAGTACCTTTGTCGTTGTCCCATATTTCTCATGATTTTCTTGCTTAAGAAGTAGAGCATTTATCCTTTGTTATGTGCTTTAGAACAACCACAACAAGTATCATAAGTGCTAGTTTGTTGTCAAAGAAATCTGCAAAAACAAGATCAAGTAGCAAGATTTTTTTTTTTTTCATGTTATTAATTTTTTATTTATTATAATTTTTTAAAAAAATTATATTATTTTTGTTTTTAGGTTAGAATAGAATTATTATATTATTAGATGGTAGATAGATTTATATTATTTAATATTTATAATTAATTTAATGATTTTTAATTTTTATATTTAGTATTTATTATAATTTTTATTTATTATTAATTTATATTATGTTAGTTGTTAGGTTAGAATAGAATTATCGTGTTGGTATTAAGTCCGAGGGTGTTCGACCCTCGGCAAACTTGAGATAGAACACTCATTAGTAAACACCTGAATGACTATTACATAATATAATGGATTGACATTGGATTAATTATGTTTGCATAAGTGATGAGTACGAAAGAGGAGTAGAAGAATTTATTCAATTTGCACAACATAACGCGAATAATAGTGGTTACAATGGTGCAAAGATTAGGTGTTTGTGCGTTAACGGTTTGAATGAAAGGATACTGGATGTTAATAAAATCAGGGAGCCCTTCTATGTGATGGGTTTCTTCAATCTTATACAACTTGGACATGACATGATGAATTATTAAATTTACCACGTGTTTCCGTAACTGAAGAATATGTGGGGTCCACCATGGATGATGCAGTACATGATGAAGTAGATGATGATCGATTGGAGGACATGATTCGTGATGTGGGAGCTAAGTCTTTTGTAGAAGCGCATGGATATGGAAGTAGGTCAAGTGTTGCAGAGACTTCATTGTATCCTGGATCAAATAACTTCACACGGTTGTCGGCGGTGTTAAGATTGATGAATTTGAAGGAAATAAGTTGATGGACTTATAAAAGCTTCACGAAATTGCTTTAGTTGTTGAAGGATATGTTTCCAGAGGGAAATACTCTACCTAATCGTAATCATGAGACCAAAAAGATTTTTTGTCCAATGGGGATGGAGTATAAAAAGATACATGCATGTCCTAATGATTGTATATTATATAGGAAAGATTTTGAATTGTTGAAAATTTCTCTGAGGTGTGGTTTATCACGTTATAAGCTTAAACAAAAAGATTATGATACTATTGAAGAGACAGAAAATCATGGACCCCCAATGAAGGTTATGTGGTATCTTCCCATCATTCCAAGGATAAAGCGTTTGTTTGCAGACCCAAACAATGCTAAGAATCTTAGATGGCATGTAGATGAAAGGAAATGTGATGACATGTACTGACATCCAGCTGATTCTATTCAATAGAAGAAATTTGATGATGAGTTTCCAAAGTTTGGTAAAGAATCAAGAAATATCCGACTTGGTTTAGCTACAGACAGAATGAATATGTTTGGTTATACGAGTACGAATCACAGTTCATGGCCTGTTTTATTAGTTATTTACAACTTACCTCCTAGATTATGCATGAACCAAAAATACATGATGTTGTCTATGATGATATCCAATCTGAAACAACCAAGAAATTACATGAATGTTTTTCTAAGTCCCCTAATTGGAGATTTGAAGTTAATGTCGGATCAGGGTGTTGAAGTATTTGACAGATTTGCTAATGAAACTTTCAAGATATATGTCATGTTATTTTGCACCATCAATAACTTTCCGGCATATGGTAACTTATCAAGGTATAGTGTTAAAGGTCATAAAGTGATGTGAGTTGATTTTAGATTTGTCCATTTTAAGGGTGACACTTTGTTTATGGTTTAGATTTTAGCAAATATAAGATGAGACCTAGGGAAGATGCTCACTGGACACGAACTTTGTTGAATCAAGTGTGTTCAAGCTTTGAAAAATCCAAATCCTTTGTGTTTGATGGAAGGCCAGAGGTGCTTTTTGTTGCTGGTGTGCTTTAGAATAGGATCTGGGTAGATTATATTTGTAATCCACTCTTTGTTGAATCTAAAGCTTAAGTGTTTTCAAATCTTTTAAGATTAAAGTATTTTTCAAACTAAGTAAAAAACAACTTGTTGCTTTGTCGAAACAACCGATTGTTTTATACTTAGGTGTTTTTTAAAAAGTTTGAAAACTGTTTTGGATGGTTGACTTGCTATCAAACCCAAACAACCGATTGATTCGCTATTTCAACCTATTGTTTGTTTGGAATCCTAACAGAAAACAGTTTTGTTTGTTAAAAGAGCTTTAATTGATTTCATAACTGAATACGCTCCTGCTTTAAATGCTTTGAGCAAGATTTGAATACTATAAATAGTTTGTTAATATTTTATTACAAACAACAAGAAAGAAAAACATATTTGAGTTTTTCAAAGAGTTTTGAAGCATTTTGAGTTTGAACTTAAGCTTTGGTTATTCAAGAGAAGTGAAATAGGATTACTCTGTATTGATTGCAGTTGATTCTGTAACAGTGTAATTCGTTCTGTGATTTGTGTACATTCTGGTGTTGTAAAGCCAAGAAGGGTTGTGTGCTCTTGAGGTTGTCAAAATCAACATTCTTGGTGGTGTATGTGCTGAGCCAAAGGAAGTGTGTGTCTTGAGGGGATCAAGGTCACTTCTTTGGTGGTGTGTGTATGTAATCTGGATTTGATTACCTAGTGGACCCAGTGGTTTCTGGGAAACTGGATGTAGCTCTTGGGTTAAGAGTGAACCAGTTAAACTGTTTTTGATTTTCTCTCTTCCTTAAACTCTTTAATTTTAGTTGTTGTTATATTATTGGTATAAACAACCGATTGTTTCTGCGAAACAACCGATTGTTTTTCTGTTGCTTTTCTAATTTGAGCTTTGTTCTTGGCAAACTGAATTTCTAAATCTGGTTTCTTGCAAAGAATTTCATTCTATCTTAAAAAGTTTGCGAAAACCCCCTTTAAACCATTCACCCCCCCCCCCTTTCTAGTTTAAAGCCATACATTCTAACAAACTTAACCAAGTAGTTAAGTAAGTGTGAAGGTTCACTTCCAAAGGCAAAAGGAAAAACACATTATATGGTGAAAATGATGCATATTGCGGAATTGAAACTCATGAAAGAAAACAAATGTAATGGAGGAAACCGAAATAGAAAGGGGAAGCAAAAAAAAGAACACAATTATAAAGAACAAAGATGTAATGGAACAATGGAAGAATAGATGAAGGAAAGAAAGCTTATGGTGATGGACAAGAGAAGAACACGCCACTTGGAGTGTGGATTCTTCAAGATAAGTGTGGAGGGCCGCCACTTGAAGAGCTCTCAACTCTCACAAGATAAGACCTAAGCTAAGAGAACACAAGTCACACATAATTTGTGCAGAGTTTTCCTTCTATATCAAAATTCAATATGAGAATGCATGGAGTAAGGAACCATATTTATAGGAATGAGTGCCTTGGAAAACAAGATGAAGCAAGGGTAGAAAAGGCAAAGTCAAGGTCGCACCCTAAACCTCATTCTTCTATAAGTCACTAGTACAAAATTCTTCAATAACGACACCCTTCAAAGACGGTTTGGTGATAACCATCGTTAAAAACGACGCAGTGGCAATCTTGTAATTTTTTTTGAAATTTTTTTAGACTTTTAACGACGGTTCGCGCCAAAACCATCGTTAAAAGATGGCGGTAAAGATACAACGACGGTTCGCGCCAAGAACCGTCGTTAAAAGCTTGGTTTCCATAACGGTTCTTTAGAACCGTCGTTAAAAGTCTTTCTCCCCCTTAAGTTTTTTAGACTTTCCCACTCAAATTCTTTCACAAACCTTACATTCTTTCTCACAAACTGTGCCCGAAGCTGTCGTCGACCAACCCCGCACCGCCGAACGTCCCCGCGCGACCCCTGCACCATCGAACGGCCGACCTAGTGCAACCGCCCCAACCGCCTGCGTAACTCCGCTCCGCCGACCGTGCGACTGCGACTGGCGCCCCTGCCGACCGTCCGCGCGCGAATCGCGACCCCACAACCGCGAACCCGCACCGCCGCCCGCGCGACCCCGCACCGTCGACCGTGCGACCGTGACTGCCGCTCGCACGAACCCGCACCGTCGCTTGCGCGACACTGGCTTGCCGACTGTGCAACCGCGACTGGACCCCCCTGCCGATCGTGCGCCCTAGTCGCAATCGACCAACCGTCCGCGCGCCCACGACCGCGACCCCACCGCATTCGCCGTACTCCTGCCGTCCGACGACTAATGACCTCCGTGCCGCTACACCGTGCCCTGAAAGCGGCGCCATTGTGACCACCGTGCCCGCCGAGCTACGTCGTTGTGCCTCTACTAAGGTTAGTATATTTTTATATATTATTAACTATATTTTAAAAGTGTTTGTTTTGAGTTAGATATTTATTCTATATATTAAACGAACTGATTCTGAGTCCGAAGGTGTTCGACCTTCGGCAATTTTGATTTAATTTTCAATGATTATATATTGTTTTGAGATACTAAGCGCACTGATTCTGAGTCCGAAGGTATCCGACCTTCGGCAATTTTGATTTAGTTTTTAATGGTTATATATTGTTTTGACATATTGAACGCACTGGTTCTGAGTCCGGAGGTGTCCGACCTTCGACAATTTTGATTTATTTTTTAATGATTACTTATTGAACGCATTGGATCTAAGTCTACATTGGTTCTTAGTTTAGCAGTTCTATGGATCAGAGTTGGATTAATACACCACGAATAAGTGATACTTACGAAAAAGGGGTGGAAGAATTCATACAATTCTCATAACATAATGTCGTTAGTTATAAGAATGGAGTAAGGATAAGGTGCCCTTGTGTCAATTATTTAAATGGAAGGATATTGAGTGTTTCTGAAATTAGAGAACATCTTTTGTGTGATGGATTTTTGAAAAGTTATACAACATGGACGTGGCATGGTGAATTGTTAGACTTGCCAAGTGTGCACGGAGGTTCCGAGGAAGTTCATTTCTCAATGGATGATAGATTAGAAGACATGATTTGTGATGTGGGAGCATAATCTTTTGCTAATGCAGTTTTCGAAAATATGTCTAATGATGCAGAGACTCCTTTATATCCTGGTTCAACTAATTTCACACGATTATCATAAGTGTTAAGGTTGATGAATTTGAAGGTAGTGAATGGATGGACCGACAAAAGTTTTACAGAATTGCTTCAATTGCTTAAGGGCATGCTTCCAGAAGGAAATACCTTGCCCAATCGAAATTATGAGGCAAAAAAAATACTTTGTCCAATGGGTATGGAGTATAGGAAAATACATTCATGTCCTAACGATTGTATTTTATACTGAAATGAGTATGAAGATTTAACAAGATGTCCCAGGTGTGGTTTGTCACGTTATTAGGTTAAAGTTGGTCAGAATGATGAAATTGATGAATTCACAAAGGAAGGTCCTCCTACTAAGGTTGTTTGGTATCTTCCAATAATTCCAAGGCTTAAGCATTTGTTTGCAAATGCAGAAGACCTTAGGTGGCATGCAGATAATAGAAAATGTGATGGACTACTTCGTCATCCTGCTGATTATTTGCAGTGGAAGAATATTGATAAAGAATTTCCTGAATTTGGAAAAGAATCAAGAAACTTAAGACTTGGATTAGCAACTGATGGAATGAATCCCTTTGGAAACTTAAGTAATAATCATAGTTCATGGCCCGTTTGTTAGTGATTTACAACTTACCTCCTGCTTTGTGTATGAAGCGCAAATACATGATGTTATCTATGATGATCTCTGGTCCAAAACAACTTGGAAATGACATAGATGTTTATCTTAATCCACTGATTGAAGATTTGAAGTTATTGTGGAATGAAGGGGTTGATGTGTTTGACGCGTTTAAGAATGAATCTTTCTGATTGCATGCAATGTTATTTTGTACTATCAATGACTTCCCTGCATATGGGAACTTGTCAGGTTATAGTGTGAAAGGTCATAGAGCATGTCCAATATGTCAAGACAAGACATCTTATGAGCAGTTGAAACACGGAAGAAAAACCGTGTATCTTGGGCATCGTAGATTTCTAAAGAAATATCATCCGTACTGTAGATTGAAAAAAGCTTTTAACGGATACCAAGAACATGACATTTGTCCAACTCCCTTAAGTGGTGTTGAAATTTATGGAAAAAATAAAAAAATGTTAATGTGACTTTTGGAAAAATGAAGAAGAAGCAAACTGTGAGTGAAATATGGAAGAAGAGATCAATCTTTTTTTATCTTCCGTATTGGTGTAAGTTAGATGTCAGACACTGTCTAGATGTAATGCATGTAGAAAAGAATGTGTGTGATAGTCTAATAGGAACACTTCTGAACATTAAAGGCAAAACAAAGGATGGTGTGAATGCACGTCTGGATTTGATTGAGATGAATATACGAGAGGAATTGGCACCGAGAGAAGTTGGTAAACGTACATACTTGCCTGCAGCGTGTTACACTTTGTCAAAGAAAGAGAAAACAAGTTTTTGTGAATGTCTTAAAGGTGTTAAGGTACCACAAGGCTACTCTTCAAATGTGAAGAGTCTTGTATCTATGAATGATTTGAAACTAATTGGCTTAAAGTCACATGATTGTCATGTTCTAATGCAACGATTACTACCGTTGGCTATTCGTGGAATATTGCCAAAAAATGTTAGGCATACAATCACTCGACTATGTTCATTTTTCAATTCCATATGTAACAAAGAGATTGACTCTCAAAAGTTGGATGAACTTGAAGAAGAAATAATTTTTATCTTGTGTCAACTCGAGATGTTTTTTCCTCCATCTTTTTTTGATATTATGGTACACTTGGTTGTTCATCTTGTAAGAGAAATCAGATTGTGTGGGCCAGTTTATATGCGATGGATGTATCCAGTTGAACGATACATGAAGATTTTGAAGGGATATGTGAAGAATCAATGTCATCCGGAAGCTTCCATTATTGAAAGATACATTTCAGAAGAATCTATTGAGTTTTGTTCTGAGTACATGTCGAAAACCAAATGTATAGGAGTTCCTGAAAA
Source organism: Phaseolus vulgaris (assembly GCF_051622355.1). Classification (NCBI taxonomy): domain Eukaryota; kingdom Viridiplantae; phylum Streptophyta; class Magnoliopsida; order Fabales; family Fabaceae; genus Phaseolus; species Phaseolus vulgaris. The sequence goes on from NC_143507.1 coordinate 10,647,924, forward strand.
AGGTTGGCACTCTCGTAAATTCATAAGTAAATCTTCAAAAGGTGTACATGTCATAAGAAAATCAAGAGAAGAGGTTCTGCAAGCACACTTGTATATCTTGAATAACACTGATGAGGTCTTACCATACTTAGATACACACAAAGACATTGTCAAATATAAAAAATCCAAGACAATCAGAAAAATGGGTGTTAGTTAAGCATAACAAAACTTTCATGTCATGGTTTTAGCAACAAATAATGAATGATCCATCAGCATCTGAAACATTAACATGGCTTGCAAACGGTCTCAAATTTGATGTTTTATGTTGTTCTGGCTATGAAGTAAATGGTTGTTTGTTTTACACAAAGTCTCGAGATGATAGGAGTACAATGCAAAATAGCGAAGTCACCTTGGAGGCAGAGTCTATGCAGTTTTCAACTGCAAAGGATCAAAATCCTGTTGTGGGATCAATGCCTTATTATGGTGTCATAGTAGAGATTTGGGAAGTTAATTATACCAAGTTTATTGTACCTATTTTCAAATGCAAGTGGGTTGACAATAAGACTGGTGTCAAAGTTGATGAATCAGGAATGACTTTGGTTGACTTTCGAAAGATAGGATATCATGACGAACCATTCATAATGACACATCAAGCTTCCCAAGTTTTCTATATCCAAAATCCTACGTCTGACCACTGGTTTGTTGTGCTACATGGAAAAAAACAACATAATGACCCAGAAGATACAAACAATGACATTTGTGAGACTGAATCACTTACAAGAATGACCATCAATAAAGAGTACGAGGATGTTGTTGATGTTGTACATGCAACTCGAAATGATTATGACGAAGGAATATATATTTGTATGTGCATGTGATTCATGTTTAGTTTTACAATATATAATTTTAATTATATTTCATATTCTTCATGCTTATCATATTTTTTTGATTACAGGAACATGGCAGATGATAAAGTTTCTTGTTCAAAAACTGGTAGAGGACCCACAAGATTAAAAAATATGTTTAAGAAGATAAATAAAGATGACAAAATACCTTCGTCTATTGATATCCACACTTGTCTGGCCACTGGGAAATATGCAAATAAATATAAGAATTATCTCGGAGTACTGTCTCATGAAAGGATCTCTATCCTAACTGAGTCCTGGGATCACGTGACTGACCATGAGAAAAACATGATTTGGCAAGATATTCTGGTATGTAATTGTGTTTACTTTGTTCAATCTAAAGCTCTTTTATACTTTGTTCTTGTTTATGAACTAATTCTTTCAAATAATGTAGATGCATTATAAGATCCTGAATGTGGAAACCTTGAAAGCGAAGGTTCTTTCTGATGTGGGTGTCAAATTTCGTCAGTTCAAATCAAAATTGACAACAAATTATATATATGGTAAAAGGAATGAAGAAAATCCTTGTACAAAATATGCATCCCTTGATGAAGAAACTTGGCAGCAGTTTGTGCAAATTCGACAAATTGAAAAATGGCAGGTTAATATCACTTTTATATTTGATTATAATTTATATTAACGTATTACTAAATTTTGAATGTTATGATAGGAGGTTCGGAACAAAGCAAAAGCTAGTCAGGCACATAATGATACCCCACACTTATTGTCTCATGGTGGTTATAAGTTGTTAGAGCAGAAGATGCTTGAAGAAAAGATTAAAGCACGCTCTACTTCCATTGAGGAAATGAATAGTGTAGATTCTTTGAGGCCTCCATCCCCACCACCCCGACATGAGATGTGGAAGGTGTTAGAATATATGGCCTTAAACGAGAGGGGGGGTGAATTGTTTAAGAAAGATTTTAGTAAACTTTTAAGCTTAGAATGAAAAATATTTCAAGAAAACCTTGATTAAGAATTCAGTTTTTCAAAACATAAAGCAAAAGCACAATACTGGAAAAACAATCGGTTGTTTTATCGAAACAATCGGTTGTTTATACCAGTTATTAATTGACAAAACTGAATTTAAAAAGATAGGGAGAGAAATTGTACACAGTTGTTTATACTGGTTCACTCCAAATCCAGAGCTACATCCAGTCTTCTCAGAACCCTGAGAATATCCACTAAGCAATCACCACTTGATCACTTACACAACAACCAAGAGAATGACCTTGAACTCCTCAAGAAACACACTCTCCTTGGCCAACACTAAGATTGTTGATCTTGAACACTTCAAGAACACACAACCAATCTCAGCAAACACAGAAAACGAATTGTTCAACAGAGTACAAGGATTACACTTGTTACAGAAGATAATCTGAAATCAATACAAGCATAATCTTATTCCAACACTTTGATCAATCACAAACTCTTAGCAATCTCAGCACTTTGAAAAACTCTCTTGAAAAAAAAAACTTTGTCAAAGATTCTTAATTGTCAAATCTGTTTTTCTGAATTTTTTTTCAAAGATGTAGTTTGTTATCAAATCTTAACAAACTTTTAAATTGCATTAAAAGATTGGTTAAAGCATTTAATGACTGGAGCGTAAGCAGTTAAATCATTTAAAGCTCAGTCAAAGATAAAACAGTTTTTCTGTTATGGTCCCAAAATAAAGAATCGGTTGTTTCCTGGAATCAATCGGTTGTTTTCGTACATAACAGTTCAACCATTCAAAACAGTTTTCAATCTTTTTCTCAAAACACCTAAGTATAAACAATTGGTTGTTTCGACAAAACAATTGGTTGTTTTAACTTAGTTTGAAAACATTTTACTTTCACAAAGATTGAGAATGCTAATGCTTTATATTTAATCACAGTGTGGATTACAACATATAAACTACCCGAGAACAAAGCTTAAACCAGCACAACAACATCAAGCATAGTAGAGGCTTCAACATCCTTCAAGGATTTGGATTCTTCAAAACATGAATATCACAAGGTTCAACAGAAGGGTGCCCGTATAAACCCATTAGGGGCATGGAGTTCGAAGTCCACAGAACAAAGAGTTGAACGAATTGTAAGAAATATCTTTCTATGTGTTATTTTAAATTCAATGTGTTGAAGTTTGACAATTTCTTTTCATTTGTTTTAGGATTCTCTTGCTGAGCAATCGACACAGGGGACTTTTAATCCATGTGGTCGCAATGATATTCTTAATGTTGCTCTCGGACGACCTGAGCACCCTGGACGTGTTCGTGTAGCTGGATATGGGGTTGGGATTCGCTCATACTTTGGACCTTCATCACATAGCAAGGAACAATCATCCAATCAACCTAGCCAAGAGTATTTACTACAATTATGCGAGCAGTTAAAGGCTGAGGTAACTCAAGAGCTTAAAGAAAGCTTCATGGAGGAGTTTAGTGTGCGAATGGAAATGGAGTTCAAAAAGCGGTGGGAGGGTTTAGGACTCTCTCAACAACCATCTACTATGGTAGAAGATGAACCAACTCCGCCTCCTATTAAAAAAGTCAGCACTAAAGGGAATTGTTCGGCAGTTGATCTATCGGGGGATGACTTTGGCTCAACTAGCCAATGCGAGTTATATGTTGAGTGTAATTCTTTGACCAGATTCGTTGCCTTGGGTAAGTGTTATGAAGGGGTCACAATGTTACACAATGTGTCTCTTCCTTCTAATTTCATGAAGGTCACGGTGGAGAAGGTCCTTTATGGTGATCTTGCAGTTCTTGTGCCGACATCTGAGGTCACAATTGTAGCAGAGGCATTACATACTTTCGTTGCTTGGCCTAAACATCTCGTTAGACCTATAGAATCTATGGTATATCTTTGCACCAATACTAATAGAATTATATATCAGATATATTATATTCTAACTAATTTGAGTATTTGTTTGTTTGTTGATGAGTAGCAGGAACCTAAGACAAAATTTCCTCTGCGAAAGAAGAAAATATTCTCCATTGATGATCCTGTGGCGGCATTGGTGGAAGTTGCTACAGAATTAGATACAACCGTCTTAGAGGTTCCATGGGATGCCAATGTTTTTGGAAGGCATAGTAGTCTACCGTTGTACGTTCACATGTCTGATTTGTTGGACCTTGCAGCCAGAGATCAAGAGATTAACGTAACAGTTCTGCAATTATGGATGATGTAAGTTTAAATATTAAAATCTTTATACTTTTGATTTATTAAATCTATTAGTACTAATTTATTGAAATTTAGGTATCTTTTTGGATTATTTTTTGATGAGGGGAAACACAGTATATATGGGTTTCTAGACCCTCAAATCATTCAATCAATTGGAAACAAGAAGTCGGAAACACAAACATACAACACCACTACCTTAAAGAATGGTGGAAAACACATTTATTTTGCTCTGTACATTCATGAGTAAGTTTTTATTTACTAAATAAGTTTTAATAAATTATTGAAATAAGAGAAACTAATTAACTGATTTATTATACAGGCATCATTGACAACTATTGATCATATCTGTATGGTTTTGCTCCTTGCATAAAAAACCTCCTACCTATTTTAAAAACATTATAGATAGGTACGAAAATTTCATTTAACATTTATTATTATTTATACATTATATAATGTTATGTATTCTAACATGAAATCTTATTATTTTAGTGCTTACTCTGGATATAATATGTTGTGTGGGAGGAGAACTTCAAACGCACAAAAACTCACTTGGATGTACCTTAAGGTATTTAAAGTGTATTTGTTCACTCAATTTAATGTGTTTCACTCATTCATTTAATACATTTATTTTCACATGCAGTCCAACAGGCAATCTGGAAATTATTAGTGTGGTTATTATGTTATGCAGTGGATATTGACTATTTTGCAAGCTGAAATTAAGAAAGGTTGGGATCAGGTAATACCTCAATACAATAAACACTTTAAAATTTACGATTTATTATTCATGCACTAATTCAAAAAATTTCAAATGTCACAGTTTTTCAACGACCAACACCCCTAGGATAGATAAATCATTAGAATGACAAACTTTTTCATATATTAGCAAAACTTTTTTGTATAATGTTATAATTTGTTGTAAGTAATTTTTATATTTACATTATGATTTTAAGTGTTTTGATTTTCTGAAATTGAAAATTTTATGCAGGTTTTAGATTTTTTAAAAGCCAAAAAAAAAAATTCAATGGCTACATATAACGACGGTTCCACGTGGAACCGTCTTTAAAAATACCTACTTACAACGACGGTTCCTATGGGAACCGTCTTCAAAAGTCCATTACTTTTAAAAAAATAATAATCAGAAGCCACTTTTAACGACGGTTCAACCGTTGTTATAAGTCTCAATTTTAACGACGATTCCTCAACCGTCGTGAAAAACCCCATCTTTTTAACCACGCCCGCAATGACGACGGTTCTGGAACCGTTTTTAAATGTTGATTTTAACCGTCGTTAATCTACCTTTTTGTACTAGTGAGTTAGGTCACTTCCTACCCTAAAAGGCTAGGCAAAAGCTAAAATGATAAGCACCCCCCTATTATGCTAAAAGAAACCTATTCTACTAAGATTACAAATAAAGACACTAGTTGATGCTCAACTCCCATGGCCTGGGCTCTACTCTTGGTGATCCTCTGGGAAGGCTAGGTGTTGAAGCATTGGCTAGAGGTGGATCCTGACCTAGCCCTGTATCATGAGTCATGCTCTGATTCATCCTCCAGGAAGGCTAGGTTTGGTCAGCGTACAAAGTGAACAATTGTATATTTTACACGAATTCTATGGATGAAAAGAGTATAGTTCATAATTCTAGTGTTACTCTTGAAGCTGAATCAATGTAGTTTTCCACTTCGAAAGATACAAATCATGTACTTGGATCAATGGCATACCATGGGTTTATAGAAGAGATATAGGAGGTTGACTATACTAAGTTTTTCGTTCCAAATTTCAGGTGTAAATGGGTTGACAATAAAAGTGGGGTTAAAATTGATGAATTAGGATTCACACTAGTGGACTTTCGAAAGATAGGGTATCGAGATGAGTCATTTATAATGGTTTAACAAGCATCTCAGGTTTTCTACATCAAAGATCCTACGTCAGAACATTGGTATGTCGTTTTACACGGGAAAAAAAAATAAGGGGAGGCCATAAATGATATTGAAAATGGTGACCCCCGTTCATTCACGCCAATGATAATTAATAAATATGATGATGTAGTTGATAGGGTAAATACCACAGTGAAGGAAATTACATATGAACATTCAACCCACTATGGTAATAAATTTAGAAATATTTTTTTATAATATGCATTTAGAATTTTATGTATTTATTTTATATGATTTTCTTTCAATGCAGATTAACTAATGTTTGTTACCTAATTTTTTAACACAGATATGGAGACTATCAGACTCCAATCTGACCCCGATCTGGATGAGGCAGCAGAGGACCTACTAGATTGAAGCGTCTCTCATTAAGACGTGCTGCTGGTGAGAAGACACGTGTTGACATTAACGTCAACACTGGAGTGGCTTCTGGTCCTAATGTTGAGACGTTTAACAGCTATCTTGGAGTTGTTTCTTGTGAGAGACTTTCCATTTTGATTAATTCATAGGATGAAGTGTTAGAGGTCTATCGGAACATGTTCTTGGAGGACGTTCGGGTAAGCTTTACATTATTATCGTTATTGTATAATGCATTTTAATATTCATTAATTAATTTTAATTTGATGATAAAATTTTGCAGGTAAATTTTGAAATCCCTAATGTGGAACCGCTTCAATAAAAAATTATATCCAATATCAGACATAAGTTCCGTCAGTTTAAACACGAACAAATGAATATATTTTTGGCAAGCTTAAAGGCGAAAATCCTTGTTTAAAGAACAAATATATTGATGAAGAGACGTGGCGTCTTTTTGTTCAAAGCCGTGAATGTGAAGCTTGGAAGGTAAGTGAAGTTACTTAACTATTTTTATTTATATAATATTAATAACTTGATATTATTTAATTTACTTTGTTTACTTTATTTATGATAGGATCGTCGAAAGAAAGCTGAAGAGATAGCTTTAAAGAATGTTACCCCGCACATATTGTCTCGTTCGGGGTATCGAAAGCTTGAGCAATCACTGATGGTGGGAAAGGAGCAATCCAGATAGGGGACTGGATCTGAGATTGAAATAGGGGTCACTTCTCCTCCATCACCACCTTTGCGCCACATAAAATGGAAGATGACCGAAATTAAGAAGTCAGATGCATTTAGTTCTGAGCAATCAAAGATAGTCTCAGAAAAAATTGTAAGTTATTTTTATCCTTTTTTGCATTTATTTTAAAACATTAATTATATTAAAAACTTATATGATTTTGGTCTCTTGCAGGATTGCTTGGTTGAGGAAAGCTCCCAAGGTAATTTTGTTTGTAAAGGTCGTCGCGATATCCTGGTTGAAGCAATTGGACGACCTAAGCATTGTGATCGTGTTCGTGCAGTTGGAAAAGGGGTTGGAATTAAACTATATTTTGAAGTTGCACCACGACACTCATCCTCCTCCCCCACCATAGAGACCAAAGCAGAATTGACGAGTAAGATACGTCAAGAAATAATGGAGGAGATGAAAAAGGAGGCTGATCGGATGCGATTAGAGTTACAACATGAGTTTCTATCGCAACAAGTTTCTGTTGAGCCGGTTGAGGCGCTTGTTAGTCCCGCTCCCAAGAGCACAAAGGGGAGTTGTGCGGCTTCTACAACATCAGTGGAGGATATCATTGGTCAGACGAGCCAATGTGAGCTACTGGTAAAGGGCAACAAGGTTCCTTAGGTGGTGGCCATTGGAAAAGTCTATCAAGAGGCCACCACCTTACATAACGTTCCTTTCTCCCCATATGTGGCGAAGGTAATGGTGGAAAGAGTACGAGTAGTTGATGTTTATGTTCCACTACCTTCAGATGAGGTAAAAACTGTGGCTGATGCATTTTAAACATTCATATCCTAGCCTAGACACCTCATTCGAATTATACCAAAACCTCCAGTAACAATTTCATTTTATTATCTTACTTTATATATTATATATTACATCTAATTTAATTCAAATATTCTTTATTTTGTAGAAACCTTGTCAAACCTTGTTTGTGTTCGACAATGGCTTTCTCTCTCCACCAGTTGTTACTCCACACCTTTCTCTCTCCAGTTCTCAATCTCATTCCCTTCGCTCTCTTCGCCAAAGCTTTCTCCAAATCCCGAAAACTCATCGTTAACTCATCAACGTCTCAAAAGGAAGACACCACGCCCACGCCAGAACCTGTAGCAGAGAACTTCAACCTACGGCGGTTGGAGGAAAACTTCGCGGTTCTGAACACTGGCATCTACGAGTGATAGTCGTGCGGGTATGACGACGCAGTGATGACAAACGCGATGGTGATGATAGCGCAGCTAGGAAAAGCACCACCTTCCCCTTCGCCTTGCGATTTTGAAGGATGAACTTCACCATCACGTAGAGGCCCTTCCTGTCTTTGCAGTCTCCTTGACCGTATGAAGAGTTCGAAAATTTATTTAAGAATTTTGATATATTGATACTCTGTTACATTAACACATATTTGACGCTACAGACATGTGGCAATAACGTGACAGAGTGAGATTGCGTACAAATGAGCGTGCGAGTTTCAAAATAGGATAAAAAAAATATATTACATCGGTTCTTAGTAACAATCGGTGTAATATATTGTTTTTTACTCATAATAACCCAGATTATACTGGTTAAGTCATCTAACTGATGTAATATTTAACCCATATTAAAAAAAATTGATTTTTTTTTCATAAAGAGTGATCACATGGGTAACCACTTTGAGACACACGGGTAGGGTTATTACATTGATTAAGTCATCTAACCAATGTAACATGATTTTTACATCGGTTAAGTCATCTAACCAATGGAATATATGTTTTTTATTAAAAAAATAATTTTTTTCATGAAAAGTAGGTGACCATAAACGTCACATAAGTAACCACTTACAGACACACGGATAACCAGTTTTGCGTGTGTCAGTATATGCGGAGGAACTTGTGGTTGGGTAACCAGTTCTGGTAGGGTTATTACACTCGTTAAACCATCTAACCGATGTAATATATGATTCTTATTAAAAAAAATTGAATTTTTTTCATGAAAAGTGAGTGCTCATAAACGTCACATAAGTACACTTACACACACGAGTAACCAGTTTTGCGTGCGTTACATAAATAACTACTTACAGACACACGAGTAACCAATTTTGTGTGTTACAGATCATATATTATAATATAGAGTCAGTGTCATATCCTCTCCAAATATCACGTCTGTAACGTCAATTAATATTATACAAGCGAGGTCAAATATATGTTAGTAACAGAAGATATTAATAAAACATATTTCTTTAGAACGAATTTGAAAATGATGAGAAATTTGAGAAAATGATGAGGAGTTGGAAGAACACTAGGAATTTGGAAAGATAAAGAAAAATAAAAGTAATTTTAAATGTGAAAGAATTTTTATTTTATTAAATCACTATGTGTGCGTTAAGAAGACACAATAATCCTATTCACCATTACATCCTAAAAATTAACTACATTAAAAATTATTTCTTTGGCTCACGTTTCTTGTTGAACTAGCGTTTCCTTAGCTGACGTAAATAGAGTCGATTTTTTGAACAATCCTAATTTATTGCACCCAATTGTTTATGTTATTGTAGTAGTATTCTTTCGGTCTATTTAGGGTGGAAATGCACCATGCATCTTTAGGCTTTTTTTCTACATTTTTCTAAGACAAATTTAAGAATAATAACAAATTTAAGAATAATAACAAGTATAGAAAACATAAAATGTTGACGAAATAATCAAGTCACACAAACACACATAAGAAAAGAAAGAACATAGAAGATAAGAAATAGATAAATTATTGTTATAAATTAATTAAGTTTATATGAATTGACTAGATTTAGAAGTAACGAAGAATTCATAAATTTTGATTAAAATAAATTAGAACTTTTTTCTGTATTTTAGAAGCTTTTTTATTTTTTTGTATAAATTTATATTAAATTCAGTGCCAATTATTTCATTCATTCTAAATTATCAACTAATTTAAAATGTTTCAAATTATAAATTATTTAAAATGTTTCAAATACAAATTGTGTTTACTTTTGTAAAGAAAATGAAATTTATATTCTCATATAAGCGAAAAGTCATATTTTTATCAGTAAAATAATGCGTTTAGTATAAATTTTTATCTTTGATTAATTTAATATATTTAAATTAAAAATTATATTTAATTACTATCTTAAATAAAAAGAACTCAAAATTTCTATATAATTTTTACTTTTCAATTTTATATAATTTATATGACCTTCGTAAGGTTGGAAAGGTAATTATTAGAAAAGCTAAGTTGGCCAGATTGATCTGAGTGATTCAGGTTTATTTGTTATATTATTTTTTTATTTATTAAACAAGATAAATAAATACAATAGATTTAATAATTATGATTAAAAGAGTACATGAATGCTTAAATGATAAATTATTAAAAAAATAAATTTTTATAGTTTGAAACCTATGAATTTTAGGAAGGTTTTAAAATTCATGATATTTTATAAAAATTATGAAATCTACACGAAAAAAACGGTATTACCTACGACAAAAATTCATACGTAAAAGAAAAAACTCATAAGTAAATCAACATTACTGACAGGTTATCTACCAAATTATAAAATTCTCTCCCTTGAGGAGAAGACATGTGGAACTTTATGTCTTCCTTGCCTACATTTCTATTTGTACCCGTTTTATTACTATTTTGCACTTTACTTCCTTTTCTATTTACATCATTATATACTTTTGTCCAAAATACATGGCCTAAAACTTCCTAACTAGTCTATAAGAAGAAGAAAAATACTTTATAATCTCTTCATTAAAGCTCAATCTTCATCTATCTTCATTATAGAAAGTTTCAAGGTCAGATGATTTTTATCATTTCCTCCCTCTTGATAAGGATCTGTCCTCGAATCTGAAGGATGCTCAATGACTGCAACCTCTATTTATTTGTTACTTTTCTCTTGGATAATATGTCAATCTATAATAGACATCAAACAAGTATGAGATAAGTTTTTTTATTAAAAAAATTAAATCAAAAGAAAACAAAGCAAAAATAAGGCCTTTTATTATTTTTATAAAAGTTTTGTAAGAAAAAAAATAGGGTATTTTTCAAAAGTATTTTTGTTCATTTTGTGTTGTTCATTGTCCAAGTTGGGCAACAACATCAAAAAGTGTTGCTTTTGATATTTTTGTGAAAAATGAATGAGCATTATATATTTGGAAAGAAGAGTTCAAAGCATCGTAATCCCTCTCTAAGGGTTCTTTCTTAGTTATGCTTGCAGGGGAGTCATTCTTCTTTGTTGGTTTCCTCTTCTTTTTTTTCAATCAATTATTTAGTTGGCTTTTATGTGGACGAAGAGTTTATGTCTATATTTGGTTCAACTCCACACACATTTTTTTCTTCAAGCACATCATAATAAGGTTTTCTAATAAAAGAAAAAATGTTATCAATATCTGGTTTAGTTCTAGAAAAAGACATTTTTTTCCTTTTCTATTTCTCTTTCCCTTTCTTCCTCTCATAATACCTGGATTTAGAGGGGTAACCCTCCCTCTTAAACTCTCTCCTGGAACAGGATGTATTAAGATAGTTTTCCCTAAAGGTAGTCCCTAAATTACTTCGAGAACCTTTTTTCCAAAAAAATTTAATTCCAAATTCTTCTATCCAAAATGTATTTTTAATTTTGTGTTTCGGATTTTTTTATCCAAAATATATATATATATATATATATATATATATATATATTAATTATATTTATTATGCCAAATTTTTAAATTCAAAATAAAAGTAATTTTAGAAATATAGAAAAATGATAAGGTGCATGTTAGAATAGAATTGATATGGTGCACAATGATGCACGAATAATCTTCAATTATGCTGCAGCACATTTGTTTTTGTCTGTAAGATATTTTTCCAATTCAATTCTCGCGGGTCCCACACCAATAATCTTCAATTGCGGAGAGTCAAGTCAAGAAATTTACAAGTTGATTGCTTCATTACATTCTCATCAAATCACAAATTTAACTTCATATTGATGGCCCCCACCATATGAAAACAATTTTACGCAATTATATTTTCGCGGCCCCACCAGGATTCTCCAATCTCACAAATCAACTCATGAATTCAATTTGCTATTTGAATTGAGTTTTCAAACTCACCCAAAACTTTAACATGCACCAATTGTTCTAATGTGAATCAATTTTGATTCAATCTTCATCTCTATTTGTTGTTCAAAAATTCAAGCAGCAGGATCCATACAATTTCTCATTTTCTTCAAGTTTACATTTACCAATTTCAGCAGCAAAATTCTCAACCGCTTAATTTCACGTTCCAATCCCACAGCTAAATGATGCAAACAATTCATCAAACAATTTCAATGCACAAAAACATAAAAAAAAACACCAAATCAATCAATAAATATAAGATAATGAAGAAAAATATGAACAATACAAAAATTAGAAGAAAAAAAACAAAAAAAAAAAGGAGATATGTAGCATCATGTTTTCCTTACTTACATTTCTATTTGCATCATTTCTTTACTAATTTACACTCTACTCTTTTTTTATTTATATTATTCTCTACTTTGTTCCTATATACAAAATCTAAAACTTTTTTATAGTAAAAACACACGCGGAAACAACACACACAATCACGAATCAACTGCAGAAAATAAACAACACAAGATTTAACGTGGTTCGGTCGCCAACTGCAACCTACATCCACATGAGCAACTATTAGGTTTTATTTCTTTCCTGTTGCGTACAAAATTACAAGCACAATGATGTCTTTAAATAGAGATAATCAAGGGACACAATAATTAAGCCCACTCACTAAACATGTGTCTAGTCAGCCCAACCCAATTGGTCCTGGTTTCATACCCAACAATCTCCCACTTGAAGCCACGGAACAATGTTCAACCTACGCTTCAACTGTGTACATGTACTTCTGTAATCTGTCGACGAAACTCTAGTTGCCACCAGCCTTCTTAATCATTTTGAAGACTTCGTTAAAACTCCCCTGAGTTTCAACACGTCAGTCACTGACCTGTTCTCTGTTCCTACCGACTCCCACTTACAGGAACTGCTGGATCCTGGAACAACCTAAGAACAAACACTCTTCTTATTCTCGTTTTCTGTTCCTACTGACTCCCACTTACAGGAACTGTCAGATCTTGGAACAACCTGAGAACAAACATTTTCCATATTCAACAAGAAATTTTCTAGGAACTTTAGCTGAAGCACGACCCGTGCTCCCACTGCCACAAGTATCTCTGACTCGTCTACCTGAACCTTTCCATGCTCGTTCATCCTGAATCTGACCTGTGGCTCTGGGTTTCTCTCTTGTAAAGACAACCCTCTTCTGCCCACGAGATTCTGTGAACCGGACTTTGTTTATCTTCTGAACTGGGATGGTCACTCTCAGACGGTAATCCGACCATATACAACGAACCTTTCTTTCTTCCGCAGGCCATGACAAGATTTCCCTTGACAACCTTCCACTGCTGATTTCCGAACTTCACTTCATGTCCCTGTTATCATTTGGGCATTGATTCCTGAAATGCCCCACCTGCTTGCAGTTCCAACATGTTACACTTGAGCAATCCCAAGTCTTTGACTGACTCCTTCCTTTGTTCTTGCTCCCACTATCTCTGATATTTCTCTTACCTCTCATGACATATAGCGATTAACTAGATATTTCCCCAGAACTCCTTCTTCGGATATCCTCGCCAAGAATGAGATCACGAATTTTCTCAAAAGTGAATCCATCGGATCCCGCTGAACTGGTAACTGCTGTAACCGTTCTGGACCAACTATCAGGCAAAGACGATAAAAGTAGTAAAGCTTGAACTTCATCATCGAACTTAATGCCCACTGACATAAGTCTGGCTAAGATCGAATTCGTTTTATTGATGTGCTCAGTAACTGAACTGTCTTCCTTCATCCTTGTGTTTACCAATTCTCTAATCAGAAACACCTTGTTTGCAGCAGATGGCTTCTCGTACATGTTAGACAATGCTTCCATGATACCTTTCGCTGTCTTCTCCTTCAAAATTTTGAATGCAACATTCTTGCTCAAAGAGAGTCGGATAACAGACATAGCTTTCCGATCCAAACCTGCCCATTCTGCATCAGACATCTTTTATGGCTTGTCATCCAAAGTCACGTCCAAATCTTTTTGAACTAGCAAATCCTCAATTTGCATTTTCCACCAACTGAAATCTATACCATCGAATTTTTCAATTCGGAACCTCCCTTCTTCTGTCATCTCAAATGACTAGACGAGATACTCGGTACAACTGATTTCAGATCTTGGCAATCTTCTTTTTTTTTTTTTAAATCAAGAACACAAAAATTGCACCACCCAAAATCACTCACCAACATACCTGGTCGTAGTCCCCACTGCACTGGCGCTCCGCACCACCACCGTTACTGGTCACCGCTGTTGTGAAGCAGATCTAGGAGCCTCTCCTTGCACCGCTGTGAAACCCTAAGCCTTGGGACGCTGCTGCAACCCCTGCAAAACCCTAGCTTTGGGATGTGCTGCCGCCTCTGCGAAACCCTAGCTTTGGAACACTACTGCAGTCCCAATTTTCACGTCTAGTTGATTAATTTCTGCTGATCGGATCTCTAGTGTGTGAACGAACCAAAGCTCTTGATACCACTTGATAGTAAAAACGCACGCGGAAACAACAAACACAATCACGAATCAACTGCAGAAAATAAACAACACAAGATTTAACGTGGTTCGGTTGCCAACTGCAACCTACATCCACATGAGCAACTATTAAGTTTTATTTCTTTCCTGTTGCGTACAAAATTACAAGCACATGTATTTAAATAGAGATAATAAAGGGACACAATAATTAAGCCCACTCACTAAACATGTGTCTAGTCAGCCCAACCCAATTGGTCCTGGCTTCATATCCAACACTTTTTTCAATACTTTATACAATTTTTTATAAAATTAAGAAAAAAATTTACAATCTCTTTATTAATACTCAATCTTTATCTATTTTTTTAGTCGAAAATTTCAATACTGAATAATTTTCATCATAACATTTTTAACTTAATTTACAAGCTCTGTTCTATATGAATTCTGCCTTTGAAAATTAGAAAAGTTAAAAGGTGTAAACACACATGTAATTATTAAATATATTCAAAATCTTTGTTTCATTAAGACTCTCTTAGTCTTTTACTCAGATGATATTTATCGAGTCAAGTCTTATTTGCCTTTTTCTTTTGAATTAAATCACCCTCCTCATATGAAATATATTTAATTTTCTACTTCACAAAAGCAATTTTCCTCTTCTATATTTTCTTAGACATTATTAACGATTTAAAGACTATATTGCATTAGTAGATGACTAAGAGCAATTCTGTTTTTTTTAAAGTTACTTATTTTTAATAAACATGTTATTTAACATTTTTATCGTTAAAACAGATTATATTATATTGTTTAAAAACTTTTAAACGATAAAACAAATTCATCATTAGAAGAAAAAAATTAACAGAAACAATTAAGTATATAAAAGGAAATGTTAAATATAGAAAAACAAAATATAAAAACAACTCAAGAAACATCTATACATTACAAATTATATATGTGTATATCCCTAACAAATAACAATGAACATGAATAAAAAATAACAATAAATCACACGAATTTAAGAGCTAGTTGTGAATAAATCGAACAATCTAATCTTTTACAGTGCCAATTAACCTTTACATCATTGAATCAAATTAACACCAATACTATATTTATTTTTCTCATAAAGATATATTAACTGAAGTGGATAATTTTTTTATATTAAGAATCTACCTTCTTTCACAGTGTAGTTAGAAAGGATATAAGTCCTATGATCTTCATCTCCACCACCTTCAATTCAACTTTACCAGGAGTTGCATTTATTTTTTATTTAGGAAATTTTTTCTGTATTTTAGAAGTTTTTATTTTTTTATAAATTTATATTAAATTCAGTGTCATAATTGATATTAAATTTATATAATTAATATGACTTGATAGAAAGAGGGTGGAAAAATGAAACACGATCAATGTCGTAATAATACTACAACCACATCCACGCGGGATTTCTCTATTACAAAAGTTCAGTAAGAGAAGCATCACTCACAACACTTATTTCTATTTCTCGTGTTTTCTCTCTCTCTCACTCTCAACAACTTTTGCTTTCTCCAATGGCTTCTAACGCCATTATCCAATACACCTCTTCTTCTTCGTCTCTTGCAACTCACATCTACGACCTATTTGTCAGCTTCCGCGGTGAAGACACGCGCAACACCTTCACTAGTTTTCTCTTTCAGGCTCTCCGTACAAAAGGCATCATTGTCTTCAAAGATGACGAAGATCTCAAAAAAGGTGAATCCATTGCACCCGAGCTGCTGCAAGCCATTCAAGCACTACACCATTTTCTATCTATGGTAACATTTTTCTAGTAACATTTATTTAAAATGTTACATATATTAATTTGAATTATTATAGTAACACTTTTTTACATAAATGTCACTATAAATAAAATAAATACAAATTTTAATTATTATAGTAACAATTTTGATATAAATGTCACTATACACAAAACAAACAGTAACGTTTTATAAATAAATATTATAATTTGGAAATTTAAACTACTATCTCTTAAATTTTTTAACTTAGTAAAGTTTTTAAATATTACACTTAATTAAATTTATACAAAATATACTCTCAATCTCTCAAATTGTTTTTCTTTCTCACTCAATAGTGTTTTTTCGAAGTCACTGATTTGTCCTCATTGCTTACTCTCTCAATCTCAATCTCTCACGTTCCTCTTCGTCACTCTCTCAGTCTCGTCGTTCCTCTTCGTCACTCTCTCAGTCTCGTCGTTCCTCTTCGTCACTCTCTCAGTCTCGTCGTTCCTCTTCGTCACTCTCTCAGTCTCGTTGTTTCTCTTCCTCAGGTTTCACTCTGTTCTCTGTGCTTCATCTACGTCCTGCTCGTTCGCTCGGTCAAACGACTACTGCTACGTGCGCGCGTGTGTGTCGTTGCTACTGCTACGTGCGTGTGTGCCACTGCTACGTGCGTTGTCTCATTCTTTCGGAGGTAAAGATTTTCTCTATTGTTCAAACGCTTTCTCATTACAGTTTTTATTTCTCACATTTCAACCTTGGATTAGTGTTTCTTTAGTAGGCGATTATTGCGGTTTCATTTTCAATGATTAATTTGTGTTTGATTTTAGTATTAAAATGTTAATAATTAGTGATTCTCTCCTTGATTTGGTACAAGACGTGTTGATTCTAATTTGGCAGTGTTATGATAATATTAATTATTTTTATTTGATAGATCTTTTCTTCTAGTGGTAATTGGAGATTTTGTTGATTTGCTTTTTATTTATTTCTCGATGTAGTTAACTCTGCTCCATTTTCGGCTCTTGCTCAAGTGATAACTATGGATCTCTATTTAGGAATACAGCTGAAGGTATGTCTCGGAACATCACTGTTCCAGTTGCTATGTATAACCTCTTTTTCCATGTTTTCCCTGCCTTTTCAATGATTTTCAATATTAGGATGTCTTTGTGGAAAACTAGAAATAATGTTGTTAATGAAAGGGAATATGTAACATGTTGGATTTAAGGATTGCATAACAAATAAGAGAGTTATGCATGTGAAATAATGAGCCTAGCTAGCTGGTATACATCAGGACTCAATTAATTTCTCGTTGCAGTGCCTATAGTCAGTGTTGTGTTCTGCAAATTAAAGTCTACCCTAGATAGCTAGTACCGAAACCAGTGGCATGTCCAGTACTGATAGAAATAGTTTTTGAAACATTGGCAAAAAACACTCCATGGAATTCTAAGTAACATGCTTATTTAGATTCGGTGGATGGTGTAATCAAGAGAGGGGAACCTTTATTGCTGTGTGTCAATTTTGATAACCATGGAACTGAATTTTAACTTTGTCACAGAGCTCAACCAAACCACTATATTGGATACATATAATTCAGAATAAGTAGAGGACCCAAATTTTTAAAAAAATTTCAAGGGGTTTTATCAACTATGCATACCTAACCGTTACCAGTATGTCTATACTCATAAATTAATTTGACAAATTAAACTCAATTTTAGTGCTTCTGTGACAAATCATAGACTAAAAAAATATAGTTGTATTATTGCAAACGTGTAATTGGTACGTATAAAGAGAATGTGGAGTGATGAAAGAAATTAGAGAAGAAGATAACAACAGAAAAGGATGAAAAGAAGAGTGTTACTGTATATAAAAGCCATATATAATACAATTAGGTACAACACAGTTGATGTAACTAAATAATATAATTTGGTAGCAGCATGTTACATTATTATAATCACGTGAAGTTTAATTTAACATCAATTCATAACTACCATGAAGTGAATCCAAATCTGATTCTTTATATGTAATTGAGCAAATTTTAACTGTACAGACAAAAAAATGGATTAGATGTGCGTGAAATATGAGAAACAGTTTTAAATATCAAATGAAAATGATTTTTATGGAGTAAATAAATTGGCAAAACCTGTTGAATGAATAAAAAAAAGGCACATGCATGGTACCTTTCGTGAAAAAGTATTTCTTTTTCAAAGTCTAAAATATGTAGAAGTGTTAGAAACTTAGCATGAAAATTGCATCTAAGGCCGACCACAGTAATAGGCTTTCAAAGTATTTCCTCTGTTTCAACAAGGATATCTAATCATTCATCTTTATAAAAACAGGTTGATATATTATGATCTTTTTAACTATTCTAACTCGACCTAACCATGATTATATATGGAAATGGAATATTGTGTCATCATAATTTACATATACTGAATTTTAAATATTAAAGTTTAAAATATTATATCTTATATTTTCTAATTTTTGAAACATGTTTACAAAAATAAAAGAATTGGAAAAAAATGTAAAACGCCTTTCATGAATCTCAAAACTTTACTTAATTCTCAAAAATAGATTGAATGGTTTAATTGGATTGAGTAAAACAGAGGCTTTTTATCTTCCTTATCCTCTAGCGAGGCTACCATTTTTCCTACCTTCAATGCTTCATTGTTATTTCACATCATGTTGGTTGTATCTTGTATTCAAGTTTTGATATTTTTTTATTCTTAGAATTTAAATTGTTGAATAGTTACTCTCCTTTAATTTCTCAAGTTCATAGATAATTTTGTTATCAATAGATAATTTTTCATTTTTTATCAGGTATTTCATTTTTAGCTTCAAGACAATATAAGCATGGACAAGAATTGGGTGGTAGCACATAGAACATCTACTAGGTATTTAAATGGTTTGGAATTTTTTTCTAAATTTTGCATTTGAAAATGCTGCACAAGGAAATGAGATATTATGTCCCTGCAAAAAGTGTAATAATTGTACTTGGGGTAACCGAAAGTATGTGCATGAGCATTTATTTTGTGACGGATTTGATAGAAATTATACTAGATGGGTTTTTCATGGAGAGGGTGGATCTTCAAAGAAGATATATGGTGCTGATAGAGAGAAATATAGTATGTCTAAGGTTCTGGATGGTTTGTTGGAGGAAACTTGTATGATGCCCACAAATCTTGAAGAAAATGAATTCAATGATATTATAGATGAAGATAATGAAGAGCTTGATACTGAAACAACTAGATTTACCAAATTGATACGTGATGCTCATCAAGAAGTATACCCAGGTTGTAAATATTTCTCTAAGTTATCAGTCATTGTTCGATTGCTACATATTAAGAATCTCCATGGATGGAGTAATGTTTCATTTGATATGTTGCTGAAATTTTTAGAAGAGTTACTTCCTGAAAACTCTTGTTTGCCATCATCATACCAGGATTGCAAGTTCATAATTAAGGACTTGGGTTTTAATTATGAAAAGATTGATGCATGTCCTAATGACTGTGTTTTATTTCGGAAGGAGTATGAGAATGAAGTTAGGTGTCCTAAATGTGGTTCTTCTAGATATAAAGAAAAGAAGCATAAAAATTCTAGAAGAAAAGTTTCCTGTAAGGTTGCTTCACGTCCAATTCCAGCCAAGGTTTTGAGGTACTTTCCTTTAAAACAAAGGATAAAGAGGTTATTTATGTCATAAAAAACTGCTATGTCAATGAAATGGCATGATGAAGGTCGTACTAAAGATGGAAGCTAAGACATCCAGCTGATTCACTTGCTTGGAAAACCTTTGATTCTCTACATCCTAACTTTGCATCAGATCCTCGAAATGTGAGGCTTGGGTTAGCAAGTGATGGATTTACTCCATTTAAGATGATGGGCAAAGGACATAGTATTTGGCCTGTGGTTTTAATGACTTATAATTTAGCTCCATGGGATTGTATTAAACAACTTTACTTAATGTTGTCATTAGTAATTCCTGGTCCTTCTTCCCCTAAAAGTAGTATTGATATTTATTTAGAACCTCTTATTGATGAGTTGAAGGAGTTGTGAGAGAAAGGGTTTGAAACTTATGATGCTTCTAGCAAACAGTTTTTTCAGGCACATGTTGCATTACTTTGGACTATTAGTGACTTGCCTGCTTATACTATGTTATCAGGTTGGAGTACAAGTGGAAAATTGGCATGCCCGGTATGTAACTACCACACATGCTCTAGGTACTTAAACAATAGTAAAAAGATGTGTTATATGTGTCATCGAAGATGGTTAGACTCAAAACATAAGTGGCGAAAAGATAAGAAGTGTTTTGATGGTAACCAAGAATTGAGAGGAATACCTACTCCATTAACAGGGTCTAACATATTGGATATATTAGGTGATAGAAAAATGTATTTGGAAATACTCAGAAAAAGAAAAGAAAGAAACATGATCCATGGACCAAAAAGAGTATATTCTTTAACTTGCCATATTGGGAGACTAATCTGCTTCGTCACAATCTTGATGTCATGCATATTGAAAAGAATATATGTGAAAATGTAATAAGAACATTATTGAATATAGAGAGGAAACCAAAGGAGCATCTGAGAACCCGCCTTGACTTGGTAGAGATGGGTATAAGGAAAGACCTTCATCCTATAAATATAGGACCAAACAAGGTATTCCTTCTACATGCAAGATTTTCACTTTCGATAAAAGAAAAAGACATCTTCTGTCGTGTTCTAAAAGGGGTGAAAGTTCTAGAAAGTTATGGTTCCAATGTTTCTAGATGTGTTAATCTTGAACAACAAAATTTTCTTGGACTAAAAAGTCATGATTTCCATATATTGATGCAAGATTTGCTAAAAGTAGCAATTCGAAAAGTGTTGCCAAAAGAAGTTGCAAGAGTTTTAATGAAGTTAAGTTCTTTCTTCAAAATTTTATGCTCTAAAGTCATCATAATTGAGGAGTTTGATTCATTGGATGCAGAAATTGCCTTAATTCTATGTGAATTGGAGAGGATTTTTCCTCCATCTTTTTTTGTCATAATGGTTCATCTATCCATACATTTAGCGTATGAGGCTAAAATTGTTGGACCTGTACATTACCGTTGGATGTATCCAATTGAAAGGTAATTCTTTTACTAACTGACTATTTTTTTTTGTAAAGTTATATTCTCCTATTTTATTCCTAATCATAGTTTTATATTCTTATAGATTTCTCCATAGGTTAAAGGTTTACGTGCGTAACAGAAATTATCCGGAAGGTTCAATTGTTGAAGGGTATTTGGCGGATGAGTGTTTGACATTTTGCTCAAGATATTTGAATGATAATGTCCAAACAAAGTTCAACAAGCTGCCAAGGAATTTAGATGGTCCAATAGGGAATGGAGTGATGACTAGTTTGGAACCTCTTGAGTGGGAACAAGCTCACCGTTATGTGTTGTTTAATTGTGAGCTCATCAAGTCATTTGTCACGTAAGACAATATCCATATTTTTATCTTTTTGTATGAGATTTTAACTTTTGTGAGCTTATTAAAAAAAAATTATATTTTTGCAGAGAACATGAAGAATTTCTTTCTAGTAATGCTTGTGAATATTCAACAAGAAATTGGAATACGACGAAATATCAATATCTTACATTTCAAGCATGGTTTGAAAATCATGTTAAAAATGTTGTTGTTCTGACTATCAACACTTCATTTGTCTTTCTTAGGATTTGAGATGAGATAAACTGTTGACTAGTCGCAAGCTATATTTGAAGTGTGTAATTTTAGAATTTTTGTCTTTGTTTCTTTCTTAGAATATCTAAATAACTTATAGTAAATGTCTGCACATGTATGTTATGAGTTTAGTTGGTTCAGAACTATTCTTGGTATTTATCCTGTATTGCATTGAATTCAGTTGATATTTTAATTTACCTCTGTTTTTCTTTCAGATTGGATATCTGCTGACTAATGTCACAAATCCAGTGTCACCAAATTTGATCCCATTGGTGAATGACTGTCATTGTCATTCCCATGAACTGATTGTGTGATTGTGAGACTTTAGTCATAGTACATACTAGAAATTTTATGTGTGCTAGATGGTAAACAAAAGTGACAATGTATTCAAAAAATATTTCTAAATTCATTTTCAACGATTGAAAATCCATTGAAATTATTGGCCTTTGTGTTGATAGATTTTTATTACTAGCTTGTTTATAAAATAAAAACATGTAAATATAATTGACATCTTACAATCTAAATCTAAATTTAAGTAATTTGTATAATTTTCTAATAAAAAAATTTCCTAAAGATTTTTAGTTACATTTTTATAATGTTACTTTTTTGTTAAAAAAATATTACTAAAAAAATTTAGTAACATTTTTTAAATGTCACTTCTTTATTAAAAAAAGTTACTAAAAAAATAATGTTTCTTTTTTTAAAAAAAAATATAACTAAAAAGATTTAGTAACATTTTTAAAATGTTACTTATTTATTAAAAAAAGTTACTAAAAACTTTTAATAATATTTTTATAATGTTACTGTTGTATTAAAAAAACATTACTAAAAAGATTTAGTAACTGATCCTGCCTGTTGACCAGAACGCAAGAGCCTTGCCTCGTCGAATCTGGATCGACTTTGCACCGTCCTAAAGATTTTTAGTTACATTTTTATAATGTTACTTTTTTGTTAAAAAAATATTACTAAAAAAATTTAGTAACTTTTTTAAATGTCACTTCTTTATTAAAAAAAGTTACTAAAAAAATAATGTTTCTTTTTTTAAAAAAAATATAACTAAAAAGATTTAGTAACATTTTTAAAATGTTACTTATTTATTAAAAAAAGTTACTAAAAACTTTTAATAATATTTTTATAATGTTACTGTTGTATTAAAAAAACATTACTAAAAAGATTTAGTAACTGATCCTGCCTGTTGACCAGAACGCAAGAGCCTTGCCTCGTCGAATCTGGATCGACTTTGCACCGTGCTAGCTTCTGTCCTTCGCCTTGATTCACCTCAAGAACCTGCAAAAGACAAAATGGCGCCGCTGCGGCCGATCGCGCTCCGACGCCCAAGTCAGCGACTGAACCACCAAAATACTAAGAGAAAACTAAGAACTTCAGGAACCGTGCAATGTTCTCTCCCAGCGTACTCAAGTTCTCGCAAGCGTAAAAGAAGTATTCTAAAACGCGCGTACCTCAGAAGTTCGTTAGGATCCCTTATATACCTGTGCACTTTCTCTCTCCTGACAGTTACACATCTGGACACGTGGCTCGCATCCAGCTGTACACGTGTCACCATCTGAAGCATCCTTGACTTGAGCGTCACCTCTTACTTTTCAGGCTTTTCGACTAAGTTACTTATGCAGGAATCAACTCAGCGTATAACTGCCTTGGAGCGCGATCTCTTCTGCGTGGCGAGTACGGGTGTCTTCATACACACCTTCCCTGTGGTCTCGCCGGCCTCCATTATATTCTACTTTACTTACTTCACTGTGCATGCTCGGGTAAGTTGTTCCCCGACCTCAACCTCTGGCCAGCTAGGGAATGACCATCTGACGACCTCATCCTTTGCTTGGAAAGCCTGGAACAAGCTTTCCTGATCTTTCGGCGATGTCCTCCTCTCGGCGATCTCCGATCGCCTTGTCGCCTGGGTTCACACCCGGCGACTACAACACAACTTGGTGACCGCCGGTTTAGGTATGCTAGAGATCGGGGCACGCCAACTTAACGACTGGCGATCCCACGAGCCCCCCGACGTCCTTTTCTTCTGCCAGCCAGGTGTCCCGTTCAACACGCCTATACTATTGCTTGCGGCCACGTCATCAATTCCGACTACCTGGGCGGTACACAAGCCCCCCAGTCTTAAGCGAAGACTTGTCCAGCGAAAAGACTAAGAGCTCACGTCACTGCCGATCTACGTGGCGCTGGCACGGAATTCCAAACGTTCGTACCCTCTGCTTTTCTGACGCTCCACCAAACCCCTTTTTCCAATCACTCGACACGTGGCTTCATCAACGGTCATCTTCAGCTGTCGTTTGCGCTTCCAAAAACGTTTGGAGAACCCTTAAAACCCCTTCATTTCCACTGTTTCATCATCTCTCTGCATTCTCAAAACGCTCTGAGTTTTCTCTGCAAACCCACGACGCTCCTCAACTCTCTCAATCTCCAACTCCCTTCAACGCTCATCTGATCATCAAAAAGTACCTCTTTTACTTCCTCTGTTGATATTTGCTGCATTTTAACCGATTCGCATCATCCATTATCTGTCTGGTGCATACGCTGTGGGTTGTTTCCTCCTCTTCTTCCTTCTCGTAACTTAGGGCTTCGTCTTCCATTACATTCGTCACAACGAACTCCCGTTCGTTCGTTCTCCATTTTTCGTCCACAATCGAGTCGTTCTCTGTAACCTTTGTTCATCCTTTTTCCTTTTTCCTTTGCAGTTCCTGCGATGGCTCGCACGAAAACCACCGCGAACCCTCCTCCTTCATTGCGAAACCCTCCACCCCAACCACATAACCTACCACGAGCATCTGGTGCTCCTTCTACCCAGGCTGAGAGGCCTGCAACTTCTCACACCAATCTCGCTCAGGCAACTCCACCAGTCGCCGGAGGAGCCTCCGTTGCCACACAAGACTACAAGAAGCTTTACCCGTGGGCCACCTCAGCTCTGTTGAAAGAAACCTCTTCCATAAACACAGAGTTGGGCGTGCACCGACTAAGAAATGGGGACCAATCTGATCTTTCATTCCATAAGGAGCATGACCGCAAAATGGTCGTGCTGCCCTGCCACCCGGATGAACCAATCTGTGCTGACGATAAAGAAAACAACGGCGAGTTGTTTTGCTTCCTCTACGCGACGTTCTTCAAGAAGGTGAAGCTCTGACTTCCCTTCACTCGCTTCGAGAGGGAATTATTAACTGAGCTCGACATCGCCCCCGCCCAGCTCCATCCCAATAGCTGGGCGTTGGTAAGGGCGTTTCAGATCATGTGCGCACACCTGGGATTGCCAGCCTCGGTCGACGTTTTCCTCTTCCTCTTTGAAGCTAAGAATCCAGGAGACCGCCTCTGGATTAGCCTGAACGGGATCGCTGGGAGGTCAATCCTCTCCATCTTCCAGGAATCTTACAAAGATTGGAAAGGAAAATTCGTGAAGGTGTGCGCCAACGACCAAGATCCTTCCCTGCTCGACGGCTTCCCCTTGTACTGGGTACAAAAGGGGAACAAAGACGCCAAAGAGAGCTTTAGGAGGCCCAGAAGTCCCGACAACATGGGCGAGCTGGACAAAGATCTATGCCTTTTCTGGAAGAAAGTAGCAGCCGCCAACATCACCTTTCCCACCTCCGCAATAATCTCCTTCGAGTTCCTCGAGGACCAACTCGAAGCTCATATAGGTTAGCCTTTACCTCGACACTTAGGTTTTGTTTTACGTTGGGACTGATTTTACATCTCTGTTATCCGCCATTGGGCGTCCTGCTTGTTGCATACTGGTCTTGGCTTTAAGTTCATGTGCTACCTGTTTGCATTATTCGCACACATACTCGTATATTTTGCCTTTGCTTTTGTGCTCACTTGTATATTTTTACCCTGTGCAGACCTTATGTTGGGCAAAGGCAAATTAGATGAACTGAGGGCGCTCGCCCGAACTCATAAGTTGGCGACGGGTTCCCAAACCGTGCCCAACTCGGTGGTGGAGATCGCCGCTGCCCAGGGCAGATCGCCTCCTCAAGGCCCAGCTCCTCCAGAGACATTGCCTGCCCCTCAACGAAAAAAGCTCATCTTGAGGAAACCAAAGAGGAAAACCCCTTAAGTGGTTCAAGAAGATGAGGATGAGGATGATGAGGCGAATGAGGACGGCCTTGTCACCAAAAGGAAAAGGGTGGCACCTTCTTCACCACCCGCTCTCCCAACACCAACACCGCCCTCTCCCCCAGCTCCAACACCGCCCTCTCCCCCAGTTCCAACACCGCCGGTCCAAGCAACACCCTTGGCGGTCGCGCTTCCTGTGGTTGAAGGCAGCGAGCCCAACTTCATGGAGAACCCTCCTAGCGCCTCCACGCCGTTCGTATCTGCTGGAGAGGGTCCCCCTTCAACTGCCTCAATTGCTGAAGCCGCACCAGGTGGGGATGAAGGCGCCCACAACTCGCCAATACTCATAACCGAGTCCCCCACTTCACCACCACGCCAGGAAGCCCCCGTTGCTCAACCAACTCAAGAGGGTGGTGGTGAAAGTCAGCACCAGGCTCCTTCAGCACCTCCACCAACAGCAGCTGCAAGCCTTCCCCCCTTGGTCAAAGAAGTCTGGCGGCCCTTCACAGCTAAGCTGAAGATGATGGTAGAGGACCTCCCCTCAATCATAACAAAGGCTGTGAAGAGCTCAAACAAAAAGCTTTAGGACGAGATCTCAACACTCCAGGAGGAGAATCGCCTGATAAGGATCGAGGAAGAAAAGCTGTCTTGCAATCTGATGATGGCAGAGATCGATCACTCAAGGGTGGAGGATGCCATGAGTGCCGAGCTGAGGGTTGCGCGCAAGGAGGCCTCCGATCTGCGCCAGAAACTGCACCTCCTAGCTCAAGAGAAAATTTAGCTGGAGAGCAAGCTGGTTCCCTACAGGCTCAAGGTGGCCAACTTGGAGGCATCGATGAAAGCGGATGCAGCCAAGGTAGAGAACCTTGAAAAGAGGTCGGCTGATCGGGAGGTTCTCCTTGGAAAGGTCGAGAAGGAGAGGGACGACGCCGTGGATGAGCTCGCCAAGGCTCGAGAGGAAAGCAAGAAAATTGTTGCAGAGCTAGCCCAGGCGCGGGACGAAAGCAAGAAGGTTGCTGAAGACCTCGCTCAGGCTCGTGGGGAAAACGAAGAGCTGAAGAAACGAGCTGATGAGCTGAAACAGCAAACCGAGGGGCTCAAACAACAAACCGAAGAGCTCAAACTAAGCTCCGCCCAAGTCCTTGCTGCCGGATTCGACGCCGCCCTGGAGCAAGTCGCTTGTTAGTACCCTGAGCTCGACCTCTCCATGGTGTCGATATGCAATGAAGTGGTGGATGGGAAGATCGTGCCTTCTGAGGATTAACCGTCTCCCTCCATCACTCATTTCCCGAGAATTAATGTTTGCTTCTTTTTGCACAATCTTTTACTTGTAATTTTCCTCCCTTTGTATTTGAACTGATACCGCTTCTATCACAACTTCCTTCGCTTTCGTACCTGGTCTCTCTGTTTACTTCGCTTTTCCTTGTAGAAATCGCTTTAAACAAATTAACTTAGCGATTCTGCGGGCTCAATCGTTTACTTACTGCCTCAAACTCGAGCAAACTATCAAACTTACATCTACTCATCAATTGTTAACTCAAAGTAAAACTCGAGCAACTTATCAATTCTCAAACGATGACATTTTAATAACTTGTGAACTTAAGGTAACGAACTTCAGCGTGAAACTACTTACTAAACAGCAAGTTTCAAACCAAACTGATAGTTTAAGATATAGTTCACCTTATCTGCTCCATCGAAATGGGCCCTTACTCTTGTCATCACCTGGAATTCCTCTGATCGCCATAGGGTTCTGGCCATGTAAGCTCCCTTTGCCTTCATAACTTGGCTATTGTTCCCTCATTTGGGGGTGGAGGCGCCTTTCGGATCCTTCTCTACCTCCCTGAGTTTCAGAACAATAAGCCGGATAGCCAGGTGTTCTCTTTGAACCTACCTTAGCCATCCTTTAAACTTCTTCCACCCTTTACACCATACCTGAACTCGTTCGAGACGAGAAGGATTTTATCTTGCCTGAACTCGCTCGACGGCGAGAAGGTCTTTATCTTGCCTGAACTCGCTCGACGGCGAGAAGGTCTTTATCTTGCCTGAACTCGCTCGATGGCGAGGAGGTCTTTATCTTGCCTGAACTCGCTCGACGGCGAGAAGGTCTTTATCTTGCCTGAACTCGTTCGACGGCGAGAAGGTCTTTATCTGGTGCCTCTACTCTGCCCAGGGATTACATCTCCTCTTCCCTGGATGCACTGAGGACTTTTAACTTGTTCTCGCCTGCACTCGCACAAAGTCGAGGAGGACTTTAATCTCTTTCTCGCCTCAGGACGCGCGAGGGCGTTGAGGTCTTTTAATCGTTGCTGGTGCCTCCGATCGCCGAAGGACGATGAGGACTTTAAAACTTTAGCTGTGCCGCCGATCGCCGAAAAGCGATGGGGGCTTTAAAACTTTAATTGATGCCACCGATCGCCGAAAAGCGATGGGGACTTTAAAACTTTAACTGAGAGCATGCATTTTTTCTACAAACTTTCAACACAAACATGCATGCAAACTCAAAAGCTTTAAGCTTGAAAACTCTTCTTTTATTAGGTGGCCTCATTAAAAACCCTCCTTAGGGAAAAGAGAGTGCCCCCTTCAAACTGGTTAAACAGAAAGCTTGTAAATCTTTTCATGTTCGTTTCTACTTACAAAGCTTTAATTGTGATACAACTTGAGGTGTGTGGCGTTCCAAGTGCGAGGAATCGCCCCTCCTTCCAATGTCTCTAGGCGGTAGGCGCTGTTCCCGAGCGCCTCGGTTATCCTGAACGGTCCTGTCCACTTAGGCGACAACTTGTTTTCCATCTCGTATTGGTGGGCCTTCCTCATCACTAGGTCGCCCTCTTTAAACTGCCTTGGCATCACCTTCGAGTTGTACCTTCGTTCGATCCTCCTTTTCACTGCCTCAGCTTTTACTCTCGCCTCCTCCCTGACCTCATCCAGCAGGTCCAGATTCAACCTTCTTTCCTCATTCGAGTGTTCAGCTACAAAGTGCTGGAATCTCGGCGAGCTCTCCTAGATTTCTACTGGAATCATTGCGTCGCATCCATAGACCAGGCTAAACGGGG
This sequence comes from Phaseolus vulgaris, assembly GCF_051622355.1. NCBI lineage: Eukaryota > Viridiplantae > Streptophyta > Magnoliopsida > Fabales > Fabaceae > Phaseolus > Phaseolus vulgaris. Next base: position 10,677,109 of record NC_143507.1, read on the forward strand.
TCTCATGGGTTCCTGACTGCTCGGTGGTGTGGTACGCCCAGACTATGCAGGGTACCTCATCGGCCCATGATCCCTTGGCTTTCTCCAGCATTCTCTTCAATCCTCTTAGCAACACCCGATTGGCGGACTCTACTTGGCCGTTCGTCTGAGGGTGCTCGACGGATGCAAACACCTGCTGAATTCTCACCTCTTCGCACAACTTCTTCAGCAGATGACTTGCAAACTGAGTCCCGTTGTCTGACACCAGGCGCTTAGGCACACCAAACCGGCACACGATGTTCTTCCATACAAAGCTCTCGATTTTGTGTGCGGTGACTTGGGCTACTGGTTCTGCTTCGATCCACTTGGTGAAATATTCAATTGCTACCACCAAGTATTTCATCTGCTTGATCGCCAATGGGAAAGGTCCCAGGATATCAATTCCCCACGTATGAAACAGCCAAGGGCTGTAAATTGACTTTAACTCTTCTGGAGGCGCTCTGTGCCAACCGGCGTGCTGCTGGCATTGCTTGCAACACTGTGCATACTTCTTGCAGTCCTCCCTCATTGTTGGCCAGTAGTAACCTGCACGGAGGGTTCTTGCGGCCAGAGCTCGACCCCCGACGTGACTTCCACATATCCCTTCATGGAGCTCGGCCATAATTCTTGTACATTTTTCTCCGTGCACACATTCCAGGAGTGGGTGTGTGAACCCAAACCTATACAACTCGCCATCAATCATTGTGAACTTGCTGGAGTTCTTCTTTATCTTCCTAGCCTCCATCGGATCCAGCGGGAGAAGGCCATCTGCCAGGCAGCGCTGGTACTGGGTTATCCATGTGTCTGGCTCATGCGTGACACAGACCTGCGTCATGTTCACCCTCTCCCCCCGACATGCTCTTATCCTTGGCGATCTCAAGGTCTCCTGAGTCAAAGACCTGTGACACCTCGCCGCTTCCTCCGTCGACTTGCTTATTTGAAGAACCAGGTGGTCTGCCACAAATGCCCTAGGCATCTTCAGGGTTTCTTGGATCACCGTCCTCTGCCTACCCCACTTGCCCGAACTGGCGAGCTTAGCTAGCAAGTCTGCTCGGGCATTCTGCTCTCTAGGCACATGCACTACTTCAAACGAGACAAAAGAACCCTTCAATTCCTGCACGTACTCTAAGTAAGCCGCCATTTGTGGATCCTTGGCCTGGAACTCGCCTGTTACTTGTCCCGTGACCAACAACGAGTCACTCTTAGCCATCAGCACCCTAGCTCCCATCACCTTGGCCAGCAAGATTCCGGCGATCAACGCCTCATACTCTGCTTGATTGTTGCTGGCCTTGAAGGCAAACCTCAGGGACTGTTCAATCAGCACGCCGTTGGGCCCTTCTAGGATGACTCCAGCACCGCTACCCTGCTGGTTCGACGATCCGTCCACCGAGAGCACCCAACGAAAACCATCCCCTTCAACCCGTGCTGCCTTTGACGAGAGCTCGACCACAAAATCGGCGAAAATCTGTCCCTTAATCGGACCTCGGGGCTCATACTTGATGTCGAACTCCGACAACTCCACCGCCCACTTCACCATCCTCCCAGCTACATCAGGCTTCTTCAGGACTTTCTGGGTGGGCAAGTCGGTCATCACCAGTATTGTAAAAATGTGAAAATAGTGGCGCAACCTCCTCGCCGAAAATACCACAGCCAGTGCGGCTTTCTCCAAGGCCTGATACCTCACCTCTGGGCCTTGCAACACCTTGCTGACGAAATAAATAGGCTTCTGAGCCTGGTCTTGGTCTTGGGCGAGCACCGCACTCACCGCCCTCTCAGTCACCGCAAAATACAACCTGAGAGGGGTTCCCACCAACGGTTTGCACAAAACCGGCGGGCTCGCCAGGTACTCTTTAAGCTTGACGAAGGCCTCTTCACACTCCTTCGTCCAAGCAAACTTATTGTTTTGCCTCAAACACTGGAAGTACGGATGGCCTTTCTCTCCGCTAGCCGACACGAAACGAGACAGGGCGGCCATCCGACCTGTAAGCTGCTCACCTCCTTCACGGTAGCCGGGCTCCTCATCGCCAAGATGGCAGCACACTTATCAGGATTTGCCTCTATTCCTCTTTAAGTTAAGAGGAATCCCAAGAACTTCCCTGCCTCCACGCCAAAAATGCACTTCTCGGGGTTCAGCTTTAACCTGAACTTGGCGATCGTGGTGAACAACTCCTTCAGGTCCGCAACGTGCTTGCTCTTTTCCGGCGAGGTCACGACCATATCATCCACGTACGCTTGCACATTTCTTCTCAGCATTGGCGCAAGTACCCTATCCATCAATCTTTGGTACGTGGCCCCCGCGTTCTTCAGCCCAAAGGACATCACCTTGTAGCAGTAGCACGATCTCTCGGTCATGAAGGCGGTCTTCTCTTCATCCATGGGATGCATTTTTATCTGGTTGTACCCCGAGAAGGCGTCCAGGAAGCTCAGCAACCTACACCCTGCAGCACTGTCGACCAGGGCGTCTATACTTGGCAAAGGATACGAGTCCTTTGGGCAAGCCTTGTTTAGGTCAGTGAAGTCGACGCACATGCGCCACTTCCCATTGCTTTTCTTCACCAGCACGACATTGGCCAACCACTCAGGGTACTGGACTTCCCTGATATGGCCTGCGGCGAGGAGCTTCTGTGTTTCATCCCTGATCGCCTGCCTCCTCTCCTCGTTAAACTTCCTTCTTCTCTGCCGCACTGGTCTGACCTGGTTGTCCATTGCTAGGTGATGGCACAAGAAGTCGAGGTCGATTCCCGGCATGTCTGAAGCAGACCATGCAAAAGCATCCAGATGCCGCTCTATCACCTTGGCGATATGGTCTTGGAGTTCAGCCTCCAAAGATCTTCCCAGCTTGAAGACCTTTCCCCCGATCTCCCTTTCGAGCCACTCCTCGACGGGTTTGGGTCGGGTTTCCCTGGCGATCACCGCCTTGGCGATTCCCAGTTCCCTCGCTTCCTCTGGGCGGTTCCTCGCCTCTTCTTCCCGATGGGCGTTCTCCTCCCTTGCTTCAGCATCTACCATGACGACATCGCTACCGGCGGTCGCCTCTATCAACGTCGACCTGGGCTTCACACCGGGAGGCGGGGTGGTCGTGATGTAACTTACTGACCTCTTATTCTTCAGGCTATTCTCATAGCACTTCTTCGCTTCCTTCTGGTCAGATTTGATGGTGATCACCACCCCCTCCATAGACGGTAACTTCACCTTCATGTGCCTGGTCGAGGGCACAACTCCTATTCTGTTGAGGGTTGGTCTTCCCAACAAAATGTTATATGCTGAGGGAGCATTCACGACGAGGTACTTGATTTTCTCCGTCCTCGAGCCCGCCTCATCCGTGAATGTAGTTCTTAACTCGATGTACCCCCTGACCTCCACCTGATCGCCAGCGAACCCATACAAGCACCCTCCATAGGGCCTCAGCTGGTCAAGGGGTAGTTGCAGCTGTGTGAAAGTCGGCCAGAACATCACATCTGCCGAGCTTCCTTGGTCCACCAGTACCCTGTGGACCTTCCTCCCCGCTGTGACAAGCGAGATAACTATGGGATCGTTGTCATGAGGCACAACGTCCCTGAGATCTTCTCGTGTGAATGTAATGTCCACATCCGGCGAGTGGTCCTCGAACATGTCCACCGTCATCACAGACCTTGCATACTTCTTCCTCTGTGATGCGGTGCATCCACCACCCGAGAAACCTCCTGCGATGGTGTGGATCTCTCCATGAGTGGGCATCTCATGCTGCTGAGCCTCACCACCCGCCGGATGGGAGCTCGACGCGCCCCCCGTCCTCCTGTCCAGCAGGTAATCATTCAAGAAACCGCTCTTGACCAGGTCGTCGAGCTGGTACCCTAGTGCCAAACATGAATCGACGGTGTGACCAAAACTCTGGTGGAACTCGCACCAAGCGTCTGGTTTTGTTCCTAACACCTTGTCGCCCACTTTCTCAGGTGCCTTGAGCCTGGCTGCTATGTTGGGGATGGCGATCAGATCCGCCAACCCCATGACAAACTTATGCTTTGGCGGGCGATTGTACTCCCTGGGGCGCCCTGGGCCCCTGCCCTTGTTTTTCCTTGGATCAGAAGGATGGCGAGTCCTTTGATCCCTCTTGGCCGCCGCTGTCTCCAGCACCCTCTGTGGCTGGATCCTGGTCTGGGCGCGTGGCCTGGCGGGGGCCACACTTCCCCTCTTCTCGGCGACCTCACTTTCGTCGGCGATGTGGGCCACCGCAAGTCGCCTAACCTCAGAAAACGTGGCGGGGTGAGCCCTGATCAGCGCCTCACAGAAAGGTCCCGGCAGCACGCCCTTTTTGAAGGCGTATACCAGCATCTCCTCGTCTTTCGCAGGCGAGCGGACCATCTGTGCTCCAAAACGATTCAGATAGTCCCTGAGGGACTCTCCCTGGTATTGCCTTATGTCGAACAGGTCGTAAGACACCCTAGGTGGCGCCTTGTTCACAATGTACTGCTCGACGAAAATCTTCGAAAACTGCTGGAAATTGGTTATGTGACCTATAGGCAAGCTCACAAACCATTCCAGTGTTGTTCCCTGGAGCGTGCTCACAAACATTTTGCAATATACAGCATCCGAGCCTCCTAACAGCATCATCTGCGTGTGGAACGTGGTGAGATGTGCCTCAGGGTCCTCCACGCCGGTAAAAGTAGCCTTCACGAGTACCACGCTCGCGGGGATAGGCGTGTCTGTGATCGCCTGAGCATATGGCATAGGGAAAACACGAGGTGGCGACAACGGTGCGACCTCTTCAGCGACCGGGCGGCCTCTCTGCTCCTGAAGAGCTTGGCGCAACTCCTTAGTCACTTTGCTGAGCTCTTCATTCCTGGCCTGAGAGGCGACTAGGTCCTCATGCATCTTTGCCTGCTCTACGCGCGAGGCTTCCACATTCTCCTGCAGTGCACGCATGATCTCCATCATCTACGCCATGGTCATGGCGCCTTCAGCAGCAACTGGCACAACTGGACTTGAACGGTTGCTTCTCATCTTTCTCATGAAAACTCAGCAAACCAAAGTTCGACGAACAAAATCTCCTTCAGCAACGATCGATCCAACAACCAACTGGTCAGAAGTCCTCAAACTCCCTAAGGGTCCGCAAACGCAACTGCAACAGCACGCCGATAGATTCGGACATCGAAACCTTCACAGAAACTTGCAACTTCACCTCAGAACCACCACTTCTTCAGCAAGCCCCCGATTCCCTAACCAGAAACGTAATCAAACAGGAACACACCGAACGGCCGATTAAAAACCGCGTGAACGGCAAGAAAACTCTAAGAAAACCGATCGAAAGCTTGAACGAACGGTGGAAAACCTCACTCCGCCGATTAAAACTCAAACAAACGGTAGAAACCTCGAATTCACCGAACAAGACTCAAACGAACGGTGGAAAACACGAACTTACCGAACAACAGCATGAATGAACGGCGGAAAATGGTTGCACCAGCACACAACCACACAGAAACTACTGACACTCCAAGAACTCACGCTGTGGATGGGGACAGGTTTTACACGGCCCCACGGTGGGCGCCTGATGATCCTGCTTGTTGACCAGAACGCAAGAGCCTTGCCTCGTCGAATCTGAATCGACTTTGCACTGTGCTAGCTTTCGTCCTTCGCCTTGATTCACCTCAAGAACCTGCAAAAGACAGAACGGCGCCGCTGCGGCCGATCGCGCTCCGACGCCCAAGTCAGCGACTGAACCACCAAAATACTAAGAGAAAACTAAGAACTTCAGGAACCGTGCAATGTTCTCTCCCAGAGTACTCAAGTTCTCGCAAGCGTAAAAGAAGTATTCTAAAACGCGCATACCTCAGAAGTTCGTTAGGATCCCTTATATACCTGTGCACTTTCTCTCTCCTGACAGTTACACATCTGGACACGTGGCTCGCATCCAGCTGTACACGTGTCACCATCTGGAGCATCCTTGACTTGAGCGTCACCTTTTACTCTTTAGGCTTTTCGACTAAGTTACTTATGCAGGAAGCAACTCAGCGTATAACTGCCTTGGAGCGCGATCTCTTCTGCGTGGCGAATACGGGTGTATTCATACACACCTTCCCTGTGGTCTCGCCGGCCGCCATTATATTCTACTTTACTTACTTCACTGTGCATGCTCGGGTAAGCTGTTCCCCGACCTCAACCTCTGGCCAGCTAGGGAATGACCATCTGACGACCTCATCCTTTGCCTGGAAAGCCTGGAACAAGCTTTCCTGATCTTTCGGCGATGTCCTCCTCTCGGCGATCTCCGATCGCCTTGTCGCCTGGGTTCACACCCGGCGACTACGACACAACTTGGTGACCGCCGGTTTAGGTATGCTAGAGATCGGGGCACGCCAACTTAACGACTGGCGATCCCACGAGCCCCCCGACGTCCTTCTCTTCTGCCAGCCAGGTGTCCCGTTCAACACGCCTATACTATTGCTTGCGGCCACGTCATCAATTCCGACTACCTGGGCGGTACAGTAACATTTTTAAAATGTCACCTTTTTAACAAAAAATGTTACAAAAAACTTGTAGTAACATTTTTATAGTGTTACTTTTATTAAAGAAATATTACTAAAAAGATTTAGTAATATTTTTAAAATGTTATCTTTTTATTAAATAAATGTTACTAAAAATATTTAGTGACATGTTTGTAAATGTATCTATTAAAATGTAAAAATGTTACCAAAAGTCTTTAGTTACATAGAATATCCGCTACATTTGATAAAATGTTAGTAAATCTTATTAGTAACATTTTCTTTGATTTAGTAACATTTTTTTGATGTTACTAATTATTATATATGTAGTAGTGAAGCCTCTCGACTTTTCATTGTTGTCTTCTCACAGAATTATGCTTACTCCACTTGGTGCTTGCGTGAACTGACGGAGATACGTAATTGCGTTGAAAAACGTGTTATTATACCTATATTTTATGATGTAGATCCTTTGCTGGTGCGCAAACAGAGTGGATGTTATGAGAAAGCATTTGCAGAACACGAAAAGAGATTCGGAGAAGATGAAGTGAAGATGGACTAGGCTGCACAATGTAAGGACACTTATAGTTCTTGACAATGTTGATCAAGGTGAACAACTTAAGTTGTTCATAGGGAACAGATATATACGTAGATGCGTAGGTGGAGGGAGCAAAATCATCATAATCTCAAGGGATGAACATATATTGAAGACACATAGAGTGGATGATGTTTATTAAGTCCAGTCATTGAGGGAAGAAAATGCTATGCAGTTGTTTTGTAAAAATGCTTTCAAAGTTAATTATATATTGGGTGATTATTTAGACTTGGCATGTGAGGTACTTTCTCATGCTCAAGGACATCCCTTGGCAATTGAAGTAATTGGGTCCTCTTTGTTTGGTCGAAATGTCTCACAATGGAGAAGTGCATTGGATAGGCTAAGACATAATAAGGATATAAATATTATGGATGTTTTAAGTATAAGTTTTGATCACCTGGGAGAAGACAAAGAAGAAATATTTCTAGATATTGCATGCTTCATTGCTGGTAATATTCATGGTAAGGGTGATGTGGAGAAATTCTTAAGCTTTCGTGGATTTGATTACGAAAATGGCATACCAGCTTTAATTGAGAAATCTCTAATAACATGTGAATATGGGGATATTCATATGCATAGGTTGTTGATGGATTTGGGAAAGAGTATTGTCAAAGAAAAATCACCTAAGAAGCCTCTAAAGTGGAGTAGGTTGTGGGATTACAAAGATTTCGAGAAAGCTATGTTAGACGATCAGGCAAAACTAATTGAGTTAGTATAAATCTTACATTTCCATTTTTTCTAGAATATGAAAACCCTTCGAAAAGTATAATAATGTTATTCTTTCTCCATAATGTTGTAGGCAACTGAAAATCTTGAAGTCATATATATTGAAAAGTATTAGCATGAAGAGACTATGAGGGCAGATGGTCTATAAAAAATTAGACGCCTTAAGTTGCTTCATCTTAAAGATGTGAAATTTTCAGGAAGTCTCAATCATCTTTCGAATGAACTAGCATATCTTAATTGGAGGGAATATCCTTTTAAATGTTTGCCTAAAAGTTTTCAACCAGAAAAACTAGTCGAGTTACACCTTTTTTGGAGCAATATTAAACAACTATGGAAAGGCACAAAGGTAATGTATATCAATTTTTCTATTTTTTTAAACCAAATAAATGAAAAACAATGTTTTTTAATTTCCTTTTTTCTTTAACTAATTAAAGAAAACCCAAATTTCATTATTAATTTTGTCTTATATTTTCTAATCATTGTAGCCATTGCCCAATTTAAAGCTTTTGAATCTCTCTTTCAACAAATATCTAGTTGAGATGCCGGATGTTAGAGAGGCCCTAAATCTTGAAAAGATATATCTTGAAGGATGCATAAATCTCGAAAAACTAAATCCATCGATCGGTCTTTTGAGAAATCTTGCTATTTTGAATTTGAGAAACTGCAAAAACCTAGTAAGCTTATCCAATACCATATTGGGGCTGGATTCTCTTGAATATTTGAATGTCTCTGGATGTTCAAAATATATAATAATGAGTTATTAGATGAACAAAGGAACACAAATCATTTGAAGAAGCTTTGTTTAGCAGAAGCTCATATTCTTTCCCAGTCAACATCCTTTTTCAGAAACAAAATGTTGTTGCGGCCTTCAAATTTGTTGTTGCCTTCCATTCCTACTTCCCCTTGTTTTCTCATTTGTTTGCGTGAACTTGATCTAAGCTTTTGTAACTTAGTTCGAATCCCTGATATCATTGGGAAGTTAAGGTGCCTTGAACAGCTAAATTTGAAGAGAAACAATTTTACTACACTTCCCAACCTGCATAACCTTTTCAGATTGTATCATTTAAACTTACAACATTGCAAGCAGTTCACACGCTTGCCTGTTCTCCCTTTGCAAACCGACTGTTCCTTAGAAATTTTCAAGCTTCCACTATCGTATTACGAAGATGAAGATCTGGTAGGATTATTGATTTACAACTGCCCAAAATTAGTTGAGAGGGAACACTGTACAAGCTTTATTTTTTCGTGGATGATTCAAATTTTTCAGGTGTGCATGCTCCTTCCTTTCTCTTCCCTTCTTTTAATCTTTTTTTTTCAAAAACAGATACGGACGCTTAACTCTGTAGTCTGTTGAGGCGGGGTGCAAAAATAGGCAATTTAATTTCAGGAATCCATGTGTTGGAAGTGTTATCCTAGGAAGTGAAATACCAAGGTGATTCAACAATCAATTTGTGGTGTGCATGGACAATTCAATATTGATTGATGTCTCTCCTCTTATGCGTGATAATAATTCTATTGGTGTTATTCTGTTGTGCAATATTCCACATTGGCTTTGGCGGGAGTTCTGATAAAGTTATATATCATAAAGCTAAAATTCCTCCAGTCGATTTGAGAGGAGATCTAGTGATTGACCAGTCATATCATTTGTGGCTATTTCATTTGTCTTGTCAAGAGTTTTGTGCAGGACATTCTAATTGGAGATGGTACTCTTTTCATCATGGTGTTATTCGTGTGGAATTTATGGATTTGATCAGGGACTGGAGCCAAATCGGCTCGATAGAAAGGCAAAATGTTAAGGCCTATATAAATAAATATGGGTATCGGTGGGTATATGAGCAAGATCGACAACTGTCAAACTCAGGTACTTATTATTACTATATAGATTCGTTTTTTTTTCTTCTATCTTGTCTTACAAATGAATTTGAGATTTGGATCCACAAAGTTATTGTCCCCACTGGACATTAACTTAACCAAATGGTTAAGTAGATGTGAAGGTTCATTTAACAAAGGCAAAAGGAAAACACAATTAAATGGTGATGATGATGACAAGATAAAGGGGCGGAATCATATAAAGAAACAAGAACAAGAAGAACAAAACCGAATTGACATATGTAAAGAATTAAAGGACAAGGAAGAAAGAAACATGAAAAGGAATGGATAAATGGAAGAGATGTTGAAAGAAGAACTTATGGATGTGGAGCTATGGTTTATCACGCCACGTGATGGGATGGAACCACCAAGATAAGTGAGGGGAGGCCGCCACTTGAGAGCATCATGAACCAAGATAAGACCAACTTTTGGAGGAGAAACACTCACATAGTACTCACAAAAATTGTGAAGAATTTCTTTACTATAATTTCAAATTGTCTTTACAAAGGGGGGGACCTTCTATTTATAGATTTAGGAGCCTTGGAAAAGAAGAAAATAGGGTAAAAGAGGAAGAACAAAAATGGTGTGGCTAGTGTGTTTGACTTTGGTCAAAACCGCACCCTTCCACCTATTCTAGAAGGTAGGGTTTCCTTCCTACCCTAATGTTCATCTCATAGGCCCATTCTTATGTCTTCACCTCTTAATTATGCTATATAAACCTACTTTACGGAAATTACAAATAAAGAGACCAATTGGTGCTCAGCACCCAGAGTCTGTGCTCTGCTCCTAGTAATCCTGTGAGGTATAGGTGCTGAGGTCATGAGTTGGGCTTGGTCTTCATCATGGGTAGGCGCCCTCTCTCCTTGGGTCTCATCATAAGTGGAGCCAAGGATATTCTTCTTCATAATCAACCTGTATTCTAAAAACTATTCTACATTATCTCTACCATAAAAGGGGGGAAGGTTCGTATCTAGGTCTGTGATGATCTCTAGGGTGTGGTTGATAAGGGTCTTCATTATAATAAGGACTATACCATCGCTCAGATTGCTCCTAGAGTCATGACTCCTTCTTCTATGTTTATACTCCTCATGATGTCTGCTTCTAAATTTTTCTTGATTTTGCATGTATTGAGAAAACATGGTTCTTAACTCTTCCATAGATATTTCTTTATTAATCATTTTATTTTTATTTGATTTTTTTTTTGTTTTTGAAAAACAACAGTTTACAAGAAGGTTTAAAGGTCAAAGTCCTAGGAAAGAGAGGTGAGTCACTAGGACTACTTAAGTACCAAGTCTTTCCTAGTCAAAGTTACCTCAATTAGCTTTCACCAGTCTTCCTTAATGGAACTCTAATTATTTTTTCTTAAAAAGAAATTTAAACTTTGAAAAGTCACTAAGATATTAATCCTAAGTGAGGCTTAGAAGCACTTGTGGACTTCTTACACTCATTGTCTAAGTGTATTAAGATGAAATTAAAACTAGACGAACCTTAGGAGAGGCTCATTGGCACCTATGGACCTTTGAGACACACTCACCGTCTATATGTAATATTAATTTCAATATTTATTAGTATCAATGAATTACAAAATAATTAAGACAAAATTAAAAATCTTGTCCGTGTTTGCACTTTTCTTTTCACTTTAGTGTTTAACTCTTCCTTTTGAACTTCTACTTTTTTATTTTCTCAAGAGCATCCTTAGCTTTTTTCTTCTCCAAATATTCTACCTAGTAATGTTAGTCAACATTTTTTCAAAGATCACACTAAAAGATAGGTTTCATTACAAGAAGTCAATAAAATTCAAAATCAAGAAAAACTCAAAAATAAGAAAGCTAAACTCAAGAGATTAGGAAATGTGACAACTTCAAAAAGTAATTTTAAAAACTGAAAAATAAGAAATTAAAGCTTACCAAAATAATAGCCACACAAATAAAAATCCAAAAGATGGACATTAAAATAAATTTTAAAATTAAAAAAAAAATAAAGACTAGGGATAAAAAGATAGACCAAAATTTTCAATGATGCATGAGACAAAAACTTGTTGGCCCAATCTAGTTGCCCAAAATAAAATCTGTTGTAGCACATTAGTTTTGGGGAGTTTCTTCCTGCACCCGTACATTTTTCTTCCTACATCCCTATAATGTTATGCAAAAACAAAATTATCCCTAGTATTTTCTAAAAGCCCTAAAACGCACACAACTACCCACATACACTCTACTATTTCTTCTTCCTTTAGCACACATACCTACATTTCTCTCTGCGCACGGCGACAGCTGCATCTCTTGGCACAGGAAGGCGTTTCACTTGGTGGTGTTTCAGTGGTGTCTCTCGCGGCTTGGTGGTGGTTCATGGGTCTCTCTCAGAGGTTATGCGTTCGGAGAAAAAGGTAGGTAATTTTTATTTTTTTTGGTTTTGGAGTTCTTTTTTTTTTGTGAATTGTCATTTCAGCAATACATAGGTTGTGCTTCCAAACAGTGCACTCTACTAGATTTACAAAACAACAAATCAACATTTTGATTTTCATATTCCAGAACCGTGATTTTGAAAAAGTTCTGGATTGAGTGATCCAGAAATTTCCAGGATAGGTGAGTTTGGAAGTTATCCGAATTTCTGAATTCATAACTTATCTCCGGATGTTCGAATCCGAAAGTTATTTAGATGTGTGGATCTATAAGTTATCCAGATGTGTAGATTTAGAATGTGATATGTGTTGTTTTCAATTCTTTATATTCCAATTCGTTTTGGATGTGCGAATCCAAAAGTTATTTGGATGTGTGGATCCATAAGGTATCTGGATTTGTGGATTCAGATTGGGATATGCATTGTATTCAATTCTTTAAATTCCAATTCGTTAATTTATGATACTAGACATTAATTTAGGGTGGGTGAGATTGTGTGCATTGTTTGTAATTTGGTTTAACATGAATGATGTAAGTGAACATAAATGGTGAGGATTAGGGGAGGAGGTTTACAAGATGATCGTCAACATCCCATGTCAGAAGAAGAAGAAGAAGAAGAAGACATGTTAATGAAGATGAAGACATGTTGAACACGAACCAGAAGAAGCCCAACCCCATATGGAGGCGGAGGATGAAAGCGCACCTCAAGTAGAAGGTGAAGGTTATCTCGAAGGTCTAGTGGATTGGTCACTATTAACAGGTTATGAAGATCATGTGGGCATGAAATTATGGAATGGTGTGGTAAGTAAATATGTTGTAATATGACACTTGTTCATTGTTAATTTTATATAATTTTGGTTGGTTAAACTGTATATTTTATATGATTTTGGTTGGTTAAATTAGGATCGAGGGGAGTTAAATTAGCATCTCATGGCCGAAAAATTAATAAGATGGGTGTTCCTCATCCTGGGATACTACCTGTGATGAAAACCCATCTAGCCTTGAAACATTTGGCTAAGAAGATTGGAATAAAAAAAAGGATCTTAGAAGACTCTCATCTTAAGGAGAATTAATGTTGTCTGCTCTTCCATTTTTATCTAGTTTTATAAACATTATACAGAGTAGTATAGGCCTTATTTTGGGTTTGCATTTAGGTCATTTTCTTGGGTCATGTTTTCATGAACCATGTATTGGGCCAATTAGAGTAGGGTGTAAATAGAAAAAGAAAGAGGGTAGTTTTTCCTGCACCCCCACAAGGTTGCGCAAAGACAAAATTGTCCCTATATGAACTGTACATTTTTTTTTGTATTCCGGATTATGAAATCCAGTAAATTTTCGAATTGGCGCTTCTGATAAATTTTCAGATTGGCGCATCCGGTAATCTCCCATATTGATGCTTCTGGTAGTACATGAATGATAGTGTTAATCCAAAATAAATAAACAAAATGCAAAACATCCATAATTGAAAAAACCATTCCGGATCCGTCAATTCGTAATTCAAAATATGCATTCCGGATTCAGAAATCCATAATTGAAAAAAATCATTCCGAATCCACCAATCCATAATAGAAATTAGTCTTCCGGATTCAGCAATCCGGAAATCAATAATTTATGCAAACTTTGCTTCCAGAACACCCCCTCATCCGGAATGCAACATGATTCACTTCTGGATTGATGAATCCATAGCACACTCTCAGATCCCGAAATTGTGGGGGTCAGTTTCAGAATTTACAAAATTGTGGGGGTGCAGGAAGAAAATGTAGGGTGCAAGAAGAAACTGCCAAGAAAGAGTCTAGCTAGAGTTACAATTGGGCCTCCTTGAACCCAATGCAACTCTAGACCATCTAAGATGCACAAATAAATTACTAAAGTGCAAATAGAAAGCATGGAGTGGCAAGGAATGCATGAATGTCCACATGTCATCTCCTTAATGGAGAGGATTCCCACCAATGCCAAAAGGACATTTTTCTTCATGGAAATGGAGAGGATTCTCTCCAATTAGAGGAAGACACTTGTCAACCTATAATTTTAGAGGATTTTCTTCAATTAGACAGAGTCAATTGTCTTTCTATGAGCGGAGAGTTTTTAGGGTTAAAGTTTTCACCTTGGTTACCCATAGCACTATAAATACAAGTGTTAACCCCCTTGTAAATTAACTTTGAATAGACTATTGAATTTTTGTTAAAATTTCAACCTCAACTAGTCTCTTAGCTCACTCTTTGCTAGCCTTATTGTCAGATTTAGCTGGGCTTGTTGGGGCAAGCTCTGACATAGTAGACTAGGGATGGCAATGCGAAGCGGGTTATGCAGGCTGGCCTGCAGCTCGCTGCCAAAAAGTGCGGGGCGAGCTCACTAATCTAGCCTGTTAACCCACTTAGGCCCACCTCGCATAACCCGCAGCTCGCACGGACCAACAACCATTATTGTAGTGTGACATTTATTTTTTTATTTTAAAAACATTGAACTTAATGTACTAAAAAAAGGAAAATACATTTATAAGATACTCTGATATATTTACATACATATATAGGGAAAATAGAAAATAAATGCAAAACAAAACTTTAACTATTTTTAATCAAACCTTCTAACAACCCTCAAATAAATTCATCTTTTTATCTTGATTGAATGAATTAAAAAAATAAAATTTTAATTATTCAACAACAGAAATAGGTCTTTTTTATAATTAATAATTTTAATTTTTTTTAAATATTCTCCCTATGTGGGCTGGCCCGCAAGTCCACGAGCTACCTCTTATGCAGGGCGGGCCAGTGAAATGAGCCTACACTCCATCTCTGTAGGTGTTGTCCGATGAATGCCTTATGAAGAGCATAGAGGGGTGCATCATTCCTAATGGTTTGCATTATTTTCACTGTACATTCAGTTGAGGGCCCTCAGGCAGATGCATTTGTCTGAACGTGTACTCAGATAGTTTGGATATATACAATGTATCCTTCATCACCGAACCATCGTCCATGATGACGATCCCTTCACATCTGAGATCAACCGACGAAGGTTAGATTTTAATGATTATCTCGTACAGTGTGTCTCTTTATCATCTGATGCTAGAGCTTGTGGGTCTGTGTATATGGAGTGATTTCAGTCTATATCACACCCATATATCATTCAAATGGCTTAGGATGATCGACCTCCAGTGATTACCCTTGATGAACGACGTCATATCGCGAATGATATTATCTCTGAGCATCGCGTAGTGGTAAGAACTTATTACTTGTTTATTTAAATAATACATGATGAGTTGTAATTAATATAATTTGTTGTATGATTGTAGGATCTTCATAAAAGAATTGCATCCACTTTGTAGTTGATTGTAGATGATGGTCATGTCATCAAAGGTTCACCTGCATGGGAAGGGACACAAATAACCCTGATGCTAGCCTGATCAGCCACCGAGGATGTGTTTGTGTATGTCCGCGACAGTCGACGATGATGAGCATTGTAGTTGTTGCTATGTTTTGTAATTTCATGAAAAAAAAATACTTAGTTTACATTTTTTGTGATTTTGATGAAGGAACACTTTGTTTACATTTTTTTATGAATTTGATGAAGGAACACTTTGGTTATGTAATTAGTGAATTTCTTCTTCCGCATTTATAATAGCCATAATGTTTACATATTCGTTTATCAATTTGATTGCAACTACTAAATAAAAATGTCGCCTAATGGACATAATTTTTGTAAAAACTTGCATACGACTAGTATAATATGAACACCAAGCTTTGGCGATTGGATAAGAATGAGTAAACCACAAAATATCTGATAGTGGAATTGGACAACCTTCTTGCAACTGAACCTATTAAAAATTGTAAGCAATGTCATTAATTATGCTTTCCAATGATTCCTAAAATTCATTAATAATTTAACAAACATGAACAAAATGATTTCCATGAACATGTCCAATACAAATGATGTGATGGTGATTAAAATCTATTTGAGGTTGAGACCTTAATGAGAAATAGTCAATGATTTTTAAAAGATAAACAAACAACAATTAGATTATATCGATTCGCCAAAATGTATCCCATATGGCAACAATCACTTTAACATTTTTATCAATGTGGAAACGACATAACAAATGAGCAGCTTCGGGACATTCATTAGATTAATATATCTCTATCACTAACAACAACCTTTGGGTATGGATCAACTCTAAAAAACAAATCTCTCAGTTTCTAAAGGGCTCATACAAAGTTATGTTGATGTTCTAATGCGAGTAACATAAATGCAACACTAAAGGTCAATCCCGTTGACGTAACACCAACAACTTCAAGTAATGACATCTTATACCTATTAGTTTTGTACGTACTTTTCATCATCAATAAAATGTTAAAGGCATTCAATAGCTTCACTGAATCAGGGTTTGTTCAAAATAAATCTTGCACAACATTCATCCCTTCCTCAAACCTAGACCAATGGACGTACGTATCTCGCTCAAGTAACATCATCAATTGTTGCATTTCAATTTTGTCTCCTCGTCCTATTTCTCTATACAAATATCTTGCATTGTAAACTTTCTTTATTGTGGTCATATTTTTCACGTTATGCTCTTTCATTGTTAGCAAAATATTTTTGGACTTCACTACACTGTATGTCATCTTTATAAGCATTGACTTCTCAATAGATGTGAACCTACCAGCATATGGATGACCAACCAACACATTTGCCAAGTCATGATTATGAGACCCACAAAGTAATTTCAATATTCATTCTTCACCACTCTTTACTGGATACCCTCGTAATCTAAAAGGACAATTACATTTCCTACTTCCACTCCTAGTAACCTGTAATTCCTTCTTATATCGCTTGTATTTACCTCCTCTCGCACAACCTAATAATATTAATGTCTTCCTTTCTTATTGTCCAATTGAAGTATTCTTAATATCACAATAACATAACGAAAATGAAACACAACTTTTCTAACCCACATCAAGAACTCATCCTGGGTACGAAATATCTACAAAAGTTATCACAACAAATTATTTAATTTACCAAATAACAAACAACCTAAATATACTTTACGAACTTCAATTTTACCTCATTTGTAGTAAATGCATCCATACATTCATATCCCTTCGATATATTGTCTATATCGTTGGATAATGACTTCTCAATATCATCATGTAGACCATCCCACATATCAACCCCATCATATAATCCTTGGTCGAATCCTTCGTTATTGTCCATACTTCTACAAATTAACATTTTACCATCAAATTCCAACAAATTATTAAAATCTGCACCAAAAACAACAAACTAAACCAATGCATTTTGAATCCACCAATCCATAAGTCAAAAAATGCATTTTGGATCCACCGATCCATAAGTCAAAAAATTTATTCCAAATCCACTAATCCGTAAGTCAAAAAATGCATTATGGATTGACAAATCCATAAGTCAAAACAATTTCCGGATCCACCAATCCGTAACTGAAATAAAGCTTCGGAATTTAGTAATTTGTAAGTCAACAATTTGCTTCTGGAACACTCCCTCATCCAGAAAACAAAAATGATTTACTTATGGAACGACCAATCCGTAGATCATATTTTCACTTTTAGATTGATCCATCCATAGCACAATCTCATATCCCGATTTTTGGGATTCCAAAAACTCCATAACCACCCAACCTCTTAAAAAAACTTACTTCTTGCCTCTAAAATAAAATCAACACTTCACCAACGTTACCACTCCTTCACCTTACCACTGCTTCTCCTTGCTCTCCCAACTAAAATGAGTCTCCACCAACACTACAAAAGAAGAAGAAAGGTAGCAAAGCAACTCATCCAAAATGGTATTTTCAAATAAAAAGTCAAGGTTAGTTTGGGAATTTTAAATTTTTGGTGATGCAAGATGAAAAGCCAGGAAGAAACTCCCTAGCTTTTGTTTTCACATATTTTTGTAATTCAATTCTCTCAGGCCTACACCAAGAATGTTCAGTTACCAAGACTTGCTCAACAAGTTGTTTGCTTCACCAAATTCTCACCTAATCACAAATTTAGCTTAGATTCATGGACCTCACCATCGGAATACATTTTCTAAATTATATTTTCCCGGGTTCTCCATTCTCACAAATCAACTCATGACCAGCTAGTGCACATGAATTTTCAATTTGTTATTTGAATTGACGTTTACAAACTCACGGAAATTAATTTCTCAAAACGTTAACATGCACCAATTGCTCTAATATGAATCGATTTTGATTCAATCTTCATCTCTATTTGTTGTTCAAAAATTCAAGCAGCAGGATCCGTAAATTTTACCAATTCCAGCAACAAAATTCTCAACTGCTCAATTTCACATCCACATCCACATGGTGATTTGAAATTGTACTAAAAGAAATACCAAAACTGAATTCAGATAATCAAGAAAAATATGAAGAACACGAAATTTAGAAGAAGAAGAAAATTGAAGAAGGAGAGGGCATATATTTCTATTTGCACATTTTTTTTACTATTTTATATTTTTTTTTCTATTTACATTATTACTTTGATTCAAAATATAAGACTTAAAATTTTTTCACTACTCTATATATACAATGTTTACAAGACTAAAAAGAAAAAAAACTTTATAATCTTTTTATTAAGATTAAATCTTCTTCTATTTTGTTAGCCGCCGAAAGTTTGAAGACTGAATGGTTTTTATAACAACATTTTCAACTTAATTTTCAAGCTCGGTTCTATGTATATTCTACCTTTGAAAATGACTTTATACAAAGAGGGTGGGAAAATGTTGTGATGAGTTGCATTTACTTTGATTTACAAAACTTTTTCTGTATTTTTTTTTATTTTTTTTATAAATTTATATTAAATTCGGTGTCATAATTGATATGACTTTATACAAAGAGGGTGGGAAAATGAAACGCGCCTACGTGATAATAAATAACCTTCGTAGCAAAAAGCTATTTCCCCAACCATACATAAATCATCACAATAACTTCTTTCACTTTTTGATTTCTATTTATTATTCAGTGTTTGCTCTCCACTTTCACACCCATTCTTTCTCATAATACTTTTCTCTCTCTCAACAACTTTTGCATTCTCTTAATGGCTTCTAATGCCATCCTCCAACACACCTCTTCTTCATCTCATGCAACTCACATCTACGACGTATTTGTCAGCTTTCGCGGTGAAGACACGCGCAACAGTTTCACTGGCTTTCTCTTTGGTCATCTCTGTACAAAAGGCATCAATGTGTTCAAAGACGATGAAGATCTCAAAAAGGGTGAATCCATTGCACCCGAGCTGCTGCAAGCCATTCAAGCCTCTCGACTTTTCATTGTTGTCTTCTCTGAGAACTATGCTTCCTCCACTTGGTGCTTGCGTGAACTGGCGGAGATACGTAACTGCGTTGAAACTTCACCAAGACCTGTTATTATACCTATTTTTTATGATGTTGATCCTTCGGTGGTGCGCAAACAGAGTGGATCTTATGAGAAAGCATTTGCAGACCACGAAAAGAGATTCAGAAAAGATGCAGTGAAGATGGAGGAAGTTCAGAGATGGAGAGAGGTTCTCACACAAGTGGCCAATATCGCTGGCTGGGATATCCGAAATAAGTGAGTAATCGTTTCTCCTTTCTCGTTTCAAGATTCATCACTGTTATATATTTATTATGCACTTGGTTATATACCCGTAAGTTTATTTACTCCTTTCTAAACTACAAATAAGAGATATTAGGAATTTAGGAAAAAGTGGAAAACAAATGCAAATTGAGTTCCAATGTATAGCTGTTTAATGAAAATAATATTTTCAAAGTTAAAATTTTTACGTTGTTGTTTTTTCCTGTAAATGTTAAATTTTCAGGTCACAGTGTGAACAAATTGGAGAAATTGTTCAAACCATAATAAATATTTTGGGTCCCAAAATGTCAAGACTTCCGAAGGATGAAATGGTTGGGATAGAGTTTCGGGTTCAAGAATTAAAAAATCTTCTACGTTTAGATTTGGTTAATGATGTTCGAGTTGTCGGAATTAGTGGGATGGGTGGCATAGGAAAGACCACTCTTGCTCGGGCTTTATATGAAAGAATCTATCATCAATATGATTTTTGTAGTTTTATTGATGATGTGAGCAAAATTTATCGAGATTCTAGTTCATTGGGTGTACAAAAGCAGCTAATTTCCCAGTCTCTAAATAAGAAAAATCTTGAAATTTGTAATGTTATTGATGGAACATATTTGGTGTGGACTAGGCTGCACAATGCACGAACACTTCTAGTTCTTGACAATGTTGATCAAGTTGAACAACTTAAGTTATTCACAGGGAAAAGAGATATACGTAGATGTGTAGGTGGAGGGAGTAGAATCATTATAATTTCAAGGAATGAACATATATTGAAGACACATGGAGTGGATGATGTTTATCAAGTCCAGTTGTTGAGTTGGGAAAATGCTCTGCAGTTGTTTTGTATAAATGCTTTTAAAGTTAATTATATATTGGATGATTATGAAGAGTTGGCACGTGAGGTACTTTCACATGCTCAAGGTCATCCCTTGGGAATTGAAGTATTGGATCTTCTTTGTTTGGTCGAAATGTGTCACAATGGAGAAGTGCATTGGGTAAGCTAAGATATAATAAAGATAGAAATATCATGAATGTTTTACGTATAAGTTTTGATCAGTTGGAAGAAGAAGAAAAAGAAATATTTCTTGATATTGCATGTTTCCTTCATAATCACCTCTATTATAATGAAATTTTAAGCATCCGTGGATTTGATTATGAAAATGGCATACCAGCTCTGATTGAGAAATCTCTAATAACATGTGAGCATGGGGATATTTATATGCACAAGATGTTGATGGATTTGGGACAAAGTATTGTTAGAGAAAAATCACCCAAGGAGCCTCTAAAGTGGAGTAGGTTGTGGGATTGCAAAGATTTCGAGAAATCTATGTTAGACAATGAGGTAAAAGTAATTGATTGAGTATAAATCTTACATTGCCATTTTTTCTAGAATATGAAAACACTTCGAAAAGTTTAACAATGTTATTCTTTCTCCATAATGTTGTAGGCATCTGAAAATCTTGAAGTCATATATATTGAATGTGATTCGCTTTTGGGAACAGTGAGGGCAGATGGTCTATCAAAAATTAGACACCTTAAGTTGCTTAAACTTGAAGATGTGAAATTTTCAGGCACTCTCAATCATCTTTCGAATGAACTAGCATATCTTAATTGGAGGGAATATCCTTTTAAATGTTTGCCTCAAAGTTTTCAGCCAGAAAAACTAGTTGAGTTATACCTTGTTTGGAGCAGTATTAAACGACTGTGGGAAGGCACAAAGGTAGTGTATATTAATTTTTTATTTTTTTTAAATAAATCAATTAAATCAAAAACATTGTCTTTTAATCTCCTTTTTTCTTTAAATAATTAAAGAAAATCCAAATTTAATTATTAATTTTGTCTTCTATTTGCTAATCACTGTAGCCATTGCACAATTTGAAGCTTTTGGATCTCTCTTACTCCAAAGATTTAGTTGAGATGCCGGATGTTAGAGAGGCCCTAAATCTTGAAAAGATAGAACTTAAAGGATGTATAAAACTCCCAAAAATCAATCCATCGATCGGTCTTTTAAAAAAGCTTGCCTTTTTGAATTTGGGAAACTGCAAAAACCTAGTAAGCTTACCCAATACCATACTGGGCCTGAATTCTCTTGAATATCTGGATGTTCAAAACTTTGTTTAGTTGAAGCTCATATTCTTTCCCAATCAACATCCTATTTTTTTTTAAAAATGTTGTATTCTAGAGCACAAAGAGACTCAGTCAGCTATTTGTTTCCCTCATTTCCTACTCTCCCTTCTTCTCTCACTTGTTTGCGTGAACTCGATCTAAGCTTTTGTAACTTAGTTCGAATCCTTGATGCCATTGGACAGTTGAGTTTCCTAGAACACCTAAATTTGGAGGGAAACAATTTTACCACACTTCCGAACCTCAATAACCTTTTCAGACTATATCATTTAAACTTACAACATTGCAAGCGATTCAAACACTTTCCTGTTCTCCCTTCGCAAACCGACTTGCCCTCAGAAACTTGCAAGCTTCCACTACCATATTTGACACATGAAGATCTGGTAGGACTAATCCTTTATAACTGTAAAGAATTAGTTGAAAGGGAACACTGTTGTAGCATGATTTTTTCGTGGATGATACAAATTTTTCAGGTGTGCATCCTCTTTCCTTCCTCTTCCCTTTTTTTAATCATTTTTTTTACAAAACAGCTACTAACGCATACCTCTTTAGTCTTACGAGGCGAGGTGCTTAGGAAACACATGTAGTCTCAAATTACGTCCAAATATTGCATGTGTTATCCCGGGAAGTGAAATACCGAGGTGGTTCAACAATCAATATGTCAGCATGGACAATTCAATAAGGATTGATACCTCTCCTGTTATGCATGACAACAATTGGATTGGTGTTATGTGTTGTGCAATATTTCACATGGACATTGAAAAGGACATGACTGGTTATAGATCCATAGATCGTAGTGCTAGAATTCCTCCAATCGATTTAAGAAGCGATCTAGTCATTGACCATTCAGATCAAATGTGGCTATTTTATTTATCTCATCAAGAGTTTGGTGAACGACGTTATGATTGCAGATGGTACACATCTTATAATGGTGTTATTAGTGTGGAGTTTACAAAATTGATGATGGACAAAAGCGAATTCGAGAAGGGAGAACCCCAATATGTTAAGGTGTATGTGAAGAAATATGGGTATCGGTGGGTATATGAGCAAGATCGACAAGTACCAAACTCAGGTACTTAATATTTGTTATATTTTTGTTTTCTTCTTTCGTGTCTTACAAATGCATTTGAGGTTTTGATCCACAAAGTTTTTGTCCTGTGCTACAACATGCAAGGGAGTTACTAACTTCACTATTTAATAAGAGCTCAAATACCAAGTGTATTTCAATAATAAGATTCTAAAGAAAACCAACCAGAAATACTCGTTAAGATCATCGTAGTGTCACCAGGATGGGTGTGGAGACTTTCCATGTATGCTCTTCCTCGCTTCCGAGATTAATCAACATGCTACAGAAATCATTATACAAAGATGAAGGTATGTGAGGTATTATCATTATGTCATGAGAGACAACATCTTAGCTTTTCAATTACTCGGGTACAAAGGACTTATAACATTGCACAGGAATGCCTCTTCAACACTTGGTTCGTAAAACTCTCATTCTTTTAGTTAGTGCAATAAGATAATATGAAATGAATAAAGATGAAGAAAGAAGATTTATGCTATGATTTTTATACTAGTTTATCTCATACACTAGTGCAAAATTAGCAAACAACGACTATTAATAACGACATTTTTTGGCTATTTTCCGTAAAAAAAGACGTGGTGATAGAGTGGTGAATAAGTCAAAGTTTTGACAACGGTTTTAATTCGAAGCATTGCTAAAAATGGTGAAATAAATTAAACAAGGACGATTTTTGAATGGTATGTCGATAAAAAAAATGATGAATTTTAGATGATCAAATTCTAAAAAGTTAGTTTAACTATAAATGAAATAAATTCATTTGATAATTTGAGTACAAATCACAATATGTAGTTTGGTTTAAATCACCAATTTACTAGTTATTTACAACTTACTTCCTAGATTGAGCACCTTGGTGGTGTGTATGTTGCAGGATCAAGGGTAGACATCCCACAATTCTTTGGAACATCGTTACACGAGTACTCCTCTAAGGCATCTAGCCAAGAAGCTATTTTGCAATTGATGTAGTAGATTGAGCAGGGGTAACAAAGGAGGTTACTCAAAAGTTGAGGCAAGAGTTTAAGGAACACCTAGAGACCTTAAGTCTTTCATAAGACAACTTCTGCACAAAAGACCTTTGTCCCTCCCACAATTAGCGTTAGCACAAAGAGAAGTTGTGCAACTGATAATCCAAGAGGGGATTGTTGAAGATGGTTGCTGCCCCTTCAAGATTGTGTTTGATGAAGACTTATGTGTGTTTGATGAAGACTCATGTACATTTCATTTGTCTTTTTGCTTTGCTTTAAGTTTGTCTTAGTTAGTGCTTAGAGGTTGTCTAAGAGTGGGCTTTTTGCTGAGTAACTCACCTCATAACCACTGGCCATGTGATAAGAACAAGCATAAGTTTTCTTAAACTGTTTTTCACATGTTTTACACAAAAACACGTTTACTGCATAAAAATAAATCTGTTCTTTTCTAAATAAACAGATTCATTTTTTTCACTGATGCTTTGGCTAAGTCTTGTAAAAATTAGATTTTGTGCATCAGGTATTTTGACTAAGTCTTCTTCTTTTCAAAACGACTGAGTTTTAAATTGTTAAACTTTCTCTGTTTTCGTTTTGAAAAATAAATCTGTTCATCTGTAAATGAATAGATTCTTTTTGTCTCTGGTGCCATGTCAAGCTTAAACGTTTTTCAGTTTTATCTCAGCACCAGAATGGTTGACTAAGTCTCCTCACTTAACAAATTCTCTAACTGCTTTTGAAAATAAATTTGTTCATTTTACTTTCAATCTGTTCATTTTATAACAACTTTAACTGTTTTTCAAAATTCTGTTATAAGCTGGCTTTCTATAAAATGCAAACTTGTTTCTGAGCTTAATAACAATTCATACATTTGCAAAAACAAGTTTTGACAGCAGAGAGTTAAATGTTTACAAAGGATTAGCATTTGTTCTTCAAAGATTTCGAAAATCACAAAGTGCTTGTTCTTGGTTTGGTTCAAAAGCTTGGTGTGAGGTGCAGCTACTGTTCTAGCAATCTTGCCTACTGGTCTAAGGCAGATCTGTGTATCCTCAATAAGGTGTAGTCGTTTCACATCTCTTTCTTGTAATAGTTTGGTTGAACACTCTTCTTGATAGGTGTTCTTGAAGAGTGGGTGTGTGTGTATGCTGAAATAGGTTTTTTCAGCAAGAGTACCTAAGTTCTTGTAGGTTTCAAGAACAGTGGGAATTGTACTTGGTTGTACTGTGTGTTAGTGATTTCCACCTGTTGTTGGTGAAGACTGGATGTAGCTCAGTTGAGTGAACCAGTATAATTGCTTGTGTTCATTCTCTCTCACTCTCTGCAATTTCGTTTCTGCATAATTGATAAAACAACAAAGAAATAAATCGGTTCAATTGAAAATAAATCTGTTCTTTCTGGGCATTGTGCATTCTGTTCTTGATTTCTGAAAAAGTTGTTTAAATCTCATAAGAACATATATAATCTGCTAAAAGCCATTGGAACAGATTGTCTGTGATAGGTTGCACAAGAAACTGTCAATGCTATTAATTGAACCTTAAACAATTGCTTAAAGTTGAAGCTTGCTGTTCTGTGATTCATTGTTCTTAATTTCTGGAAAATTGCTTAATATCAAGAAGAACACTCATAGTCTGTTAAAAGCCACTGGAACAGGTTGTTTGCAAAGGTCACTCAATTAACTAGCATGCTATCAATTGAACCTTAATCACTTGCTTGAAACTGAAGTTTGCTGTTTTGGTGTTTCACTGTTTTTCAATCTGATATCTGTGTGTGAGCATCTGGAAAACCTATCTGCATAGTCTTGTGATTAACCTTGCTGTATTAAAAGCGTTTCAAACAAAAACAGTGCTGAAATAAATCTGTTCATTTTCACATAAATCGATTTATTTTCTGTAAAACTAGGTTAAACATTGTTTCTGCGAGAAAATTTTAAAAGGTCAATTCACCCCCCCTCTTGAACTTTGGCACTATTAAACCCAACAGGGATGACATTGGCTCCATAAGCCAATGTGATTCATATGTGGATGACAATTATATTTCTCGATTGATGACCTTATGAGGTCACTATGTTACATAATGTGGCTTCTCCCTCTTTATATGGTCAAGTTCAAGATTGAGAAAGTTTGCATTAATGATGTTGCAGTTCCTTTGCAAATGGATGAGATAATTAATGTGGCATAAACCTTTTAAATATTTATAGTCTGACCTAGACCCCTTGTGAAACCTAATGTAGAACTTCCGGTAAGAAAATAATTTCTAATTATTAATTTTTATTTATATGTAAATGCATTTGTAGATGTAAGTTAATGAAAATATTTTTTTATTGTGTAGTCAAGGTCGTGTGAATTAATCATGACTTTGAATATCCTCAATTAATTTTATTTTAGTTACACTAAAGTTGTAAAGGAGAAAACATGACTTTAATTTAACATTTTTTTTATTTACATTGAAATCGTACGGAGGTGACACGACTTTTGTTTAACCAATTTTTTAATGAAGTGTGCGGGTGATACACGACTTCACTTTAACATGTTTTTTTATTTACTGGGGTGTTTTGAAATATCAACCAATCCCACTTTCTTTTTTCCAAAGTCCAATACTCTCTTTCTCTTTCTCATGTGTCGGAAATGCTAGGTTGGACACATGTTTGATATGCAATATAACCCTCAAAGCTTTTTTTTTTTATTTAGAATAAGAAATATAATTAAATGAGATAATAATGTTATCCTTATAAAAAAAGACATATACAGAAGGGAAAAAGGTAAAAACGTGCACTAAAAAAATGGTTTCAAAATCCTAGACATTGTAAAATTGCATCTTCTGTAATTCATTTCTATCATGCGAAGGGTAAACCCCCTTGCCCCATTTTCAAACCCTCTCTCCTCTTAATATATGGACAAACCATATATTTATAATAAAAAAAATCTTGTCCCTTGTAAATAAAAGAAAAAAAAAACATGTTAAACAGAAATTGTGACACCTCTGCACCACTTTAATGTAAATGAAAAAGAAAAAAGTGTTAAACTAAAGTCATCAAAGATATTATTGACCCATAGGACTTCATCCTCAACATAAAGTCCCAGAGGTCAAAAACAACTTCACTAAAAAGTATCAAAGAAGGTAGCATGACATATTTATAATGAAATTGTGTCATTAGGCACAACTTACTCATATTTGTAATTTTTTTTAAATTTGGTCATTTACATAAAGTCAAAACAAAATTGCACTATTTTGCTTAAAAAGCCATATTAATCACATGAATTTCATATCTAAAAAGAAAAATGGTAACAGTCATTGTAGACAAATGACATGTTGGCAATTTAGAAAAACTATTTCATTAAGGGTAAAACATCATTTGAATACAAGAAAGTGTATATATATCATTCTTAAGTTGGCTCTTCAAAGTAAGAAAATAAAATAAATAATTAAATCCTTAAAATGCAATATATTAATCCCTTCAGTCTAAAATTGAAAATTAAAAAACTGATACTTTTGTTTGTCCCAAAATGATTGTAATTTTAATCATTTAGAAAAACTATATAAAAATTGATGTTCTAATTTTCAATAAAGTGTAAATTATTTATTCCTAATTTGCCTCCAAATAAATTATATCAATATCGTATTGATAGTGGATAAAAGTAATGCATATTTATTGAGTGCATGGTTATTTTAAAGTTAAAAACGCAAAGTCCAAACCAAAACGAACTAAACTTAAAAAAAAATACAACATAGAAAATTGTTCAAACCAAAATTGTCCTCTATGTTTAATATAGACAACAATTACTACCACAATCATTTTCTATGTGGATCAACATACAACAGTTTTAACCCCATTGCCGTATATTTTGTACATTTTTTTTTGTCTAATTAATATTTAGGACAATGGTTTGACTGAAAACATTATAAATGTAAAACCATAACAATGACAGTTTCTATTATATAGATGACTGGTTAAATCATCGTTTAAATTTAATAATTTAATCAATAACTCTATATATAGCTGTTTGAAAGTCATTTTAAAATTGTCATCTATACACCTTTTTATAGTAGTGTAAGTGTGAGAAAACTATATTGATAAAATAATCATAAATAACTGAGTAAAATGTTCTTTTTGGAATAATGTAGTGCATGATGTTAGAATTGAAGGCCTTAAACAAGACGGAGGGTGAATTGTTTTTAAACGTTTTACGCAAAGTTTGAAGGTATGAAGAAAGTCAAAAAAGAATCACAGCCAAAGGAATGAGAGAACACAAGTTATAAAATAGCTTTAGTTGAATACTAGAAATTCAACCGGTTGTTTTTATCAGCAGTGAATAAAAACAACTAAAACAGATATAAAAGAGTTTAGGGAGAGAAAGAATCACACAAACCGTTTTATACTAGTTCACTCTTACACCAAGAGCTACATCCAGTTCCCATAAACCTCTGGGTATCCACTAAGTAATCAAAAATCAGATTACAAACACACAACCACCAAAGAAGTGATCTTGATCCCCTCAAAAACTTACAAAATTACAAAAATGAAGAAAGAAATATGATTGATCACACCTGGTACAAAATCAAATCAAATTACACAGCAAGTCTTACTTCACTCTTAGAAAAAAATATCCAATGCCTTAAGCAATCTTAGAGCAAACTTGATTTCCCAAACTGATCTTGTAAGTGTTAATGATAGGAGCGTAAAAACAATTTATACTCCAAGAAGCTGTTGAAAACATTTATTGTAAAAGCCAAATCAGTTCCAAATCATTTAAAGCAGATTTAACTAACTTAACAAAATTTTGTTAAGACAATTCAAAAAACAATTAGTTGTTTTGTCGAAATAACCGATTGAATTGGTTTGACAGCAAAGTCAACCAAATTCAAACCTGCTAAAACCAGTTTCAAAAATCCTAAGTATGAAGCAACTGATTGAAACCATAAAACAACTGGTTATTTTTCTGCTTCTTCATAAAACAATCTTTTCAAAAGGATTTGAATTAAACCAGTTTTGGATTCTAACTAAGAGTGAATTAACAAATTCAAAACTACCCCAAAACTCACACAACTAAGCTACAACCAGCCTTCAAGCAATCCATGGAGATTTGGAGTCATCAAAGCTCTTGTTCAACATATGGTTGCAACTATTTACAAGAAATAGATAAATTAGTAAGTTATAAATTAATCAAGTTTATATGAATTGACTAGATTTAAAAGTAATGAAAGATTCATAAATTTTGGTTGAGAGAAATTATTAGATCAAGTATTTATATAATAAAAATGATATCAAGATAATTTATCAACCTCCCTAATTGTGGTTTAGCAAAAATGTGTTTGCCTAAATCCATTGTTGGATTCTTGAGTTGTTGTTTGGACTAGCCGTTGGATGTTCTTTAAATTCATTGTTACTTTGGTTTTTGGTTAATGCTTAGTTAGAACTATTGATGATCGATTGTGATGCAAACCAAGCCAACTAAGAGATGACCAAGGATGCTCACTGTGAGAAGTCATCTCAACAATTAAGTGAAGACCTCACCAAAGGAAGAAATGGACACAAACCAGAGCATCTAATGTTCTTCCTGCTGGTCTTCTTAAAGAATAAAACAAGTTGTAAATAAATTGGGCTCACTTGAGGGGTCCAAATAGTAAGATAGGATAGAATAGGTGCCTTTATCATAAGTAGGAGTGTTCATAGCGAAATGGACTTGATCCAAGCCCACTTTTTCAAGACAAGGCACCTAGAATTAGGGTTTTTGACCTAGTTTCTAGAAGAATGAGCTTTATGTGCGATTTTGACTTAAGTCAAAGACCTAGGCTGCCCCTTTTGCTCATTTCCCATCCTACCCTTCATACTTGTTCTCCTAGGCTCCTTCACCTATAAATAGGATGTCTACTTCATTGTATTTTACATGTTGAATTTGAATAGAAAAGTTACTTTGCACAAATTGTGTGAGGTGTTTGTGAGGCTTGTTTCCTCTTAGCATTAGGTCTCATATTGAGTGATTGGAGAGCTCTCAAGTGGCATCCATCAACACTTATCTTGGAGGAAAACCACACTCCAAGTGGCGTGACCACCTTCTCTTCCACCACATAAGCTTTTTCCTTCCTTCATCTCTTTCATTTTTTCCATTACTCCATTTATCTTTGTGTCCTTATGTTCTTATTTTCTTCCGTTGTCAATTCGGTTTCCATCATGTTTTTATGTTTTCTTCCATGTTCATTTAATTTCCGCCCTTCATCATCAATCACCATATACTTGTATTTTTCCTTTGCCCTCTATGAGTGAACCTTCACACCTACTTTACCACTTGGTTAAGTTTGTGTCCAGTGGAGATCTTCTTTGGGTTCTCAGCATATAATTGATAAAATCTTAATCCTAAGTAAAGTGTCATACCTAAAACGGAATCATCTAAAATCAACTCACATCAGATTGTCTGCCTTATGTGAAAAGGTAAAGACAAGTTTTGCAAAAACCTAAACATATTTGGGTTATATGTAATGTTTTGTTCCTTTTTGAAAATTATATTGACATCATATTTTCACTTAAAGGGTTTAAACATCTCTAAAATGTTTCATATTTATTCATTATTTCTGAAAGTTCAAAGTTTAAAAAACAACGTATAAACTTGTATAAACTTTGATAAACATTATTTATCAAATATTTGGAGAGAGAATTTATTCAATTAGTACTATAAAAACATTATGTGAAGACATACAAGGATTAGAGTGATATGTTGAACGTGTCATTTCTAAAAAGATTATATGTGTACCTTCAAACATGTGTAGTGTACTAGTGTATCTATTTACATATTCTCTCTTTTTTTATCTTTCGTAATTATCTATTTACATTTACATTTCTCATTCTTTAGTTTTGTACTACATTTATATTTGATCTTATATATTTAATTGTTCTTCTACATTTTATGTTTATCAATTTTTGAATTTATATTTTTTTATTTCTGAAATTACTTTGAATTACAAAACTTTTTCTGTATTGTAGAATTTCTTTTAATTTATATTAAATTCAGTGTCAATTACTTTATTTATTCTAAACTACAAATTTCTTGTGACATTGTTAATTTTGTTATTGTTTTATAAGCATTTATATGTTTTTATACGATATTCTTGAATCTGGTTGGAGGTTAAATGAATACACGTGAATAAAGAGAAAAAAATAGAACAAACGTGATACAATAATGGTTCACATCACAATCGTTGTCAATTCGGACTAGAAAACGATGACAATTCATACCAGAACGTCATTTTTGTGGTGGACAGTAAGTTGTCCATATCAACAGAATACAACAATATTTAGATGTAATTGTCATCAATTTTTGAAGCTAAACGATGAGTTGAATTCAACATATTATTTTTATTTTTGGATTGAAAATATCACCCAAAACCAACCTTAGACCATTGCATTCTACACCCATATATATATATATATATATATATATATATATATATATATATATATATATATATATATATATATATATATCACTTTCATAAAAATTGAATTTCTAATTTTATCCTTCATAAATATACATTTTAGAAAATATATTTCTATCTTTGGAAATACATTTTAGAATGTACATTTTTGGAATACATTTTCAGATTCAAAAATACACTATAAAATATGCATTCCAAAATGTATTAATACATTTTGACACATTCCAAAAATATATTGCAAAAATACACATTCCGACATCGACATACATTTATGGATCTCAAAATACAGTCTATGTGCATATTTCGTAATGTATTACTAAGGGTGTGCAAAAAATTCGATTAAAATAAACTGCTCTATTTGTTAGAGTGAGCAGTGGGCCATGAGAGAGAGATGTGAAACTAAAGAATTATTATTAAAAGATATCACTATATATTGCAAAGTAACTATCAAGATATATATATGCAGATAAGAGCTAACCGCAAGTGAGGCCGTTACACCAGAATGCCTAACACCCCCCCATAAACTCATGGTGGCTTATTGGTCACAGTGAGTTTATTTCTGAGTTGTGGAAATCGAGAGCCAAAGATGGGTTTTGTAAAGGGATCTGCAACTTGATAGCAAGCTGGGATGTGAAGGAGCTGAACATGTTGTTGTTGGATATGATCTCTAACAAAATGCAAATCAAGTTCAAAGTGTTTTGATTTGGAGTGCATAACTGGATTAGCACTAAGAAGAACTGCACCAAGATTGTCAGAGTAGATTTGCGGAGTAGAGGTGGGAATGTGTAACTCACAAAGAAGAGATCAAAGCCAAAGAATTTCAGTCATAACAGCAGCGATGGCACGATACTCAGCCTCAGTGCTGCTACGGGACACAGTTTTTTGCTTGTGAGTGGACCATGAAACGAGATTGGAACCAAGGTAGACACAGTAGCCGGTTGTGGATTTACGGTCATCAACATCAGCAGCCCAATCAGCGTCTGAGAAAGCCAGGATAGACGAGGAGGAATGAGGGTGAAGCATGATGCCATGATCAAGGGTGCCTGCAAGATATCGAAGGATGTGTTTGACGGCGTTCTAGTGATGAACATGAGGATCATGCATGAAGTGAGCAACTTTGTTGACAGAGTATGATAACTCTGGGCGAGTGACAAGAAGATACTGCAACGCTCCCACAACGGATCTGTACAGAGTAGGATCAGAGAAGACGTCAGATGAGGAGTAGGATTGTTGAAGGCGAAGGGAGGAAACCATAGGAGTGGGTTGCGGGTTAGAAGTGAGCATGTTGGTTTTGCATAAAATATCACGAATGTACTGAGTCTGAGAGAGATGCAGTCCGCCACTGGGGGTGCGATAGGCTTGAATCCCAAGGAAATGGTGAATAGGTCCCAAGTCTTTTAGAGCAAAGAAGGAGTGGAGACAAGTGATGAGATCAGTGATAGCGGTCGCAAAGGATCCTGTGATGAGAATGTCATCAACATACACTAGTACAAAAAGAGTATATGAGGAGGCAAACTTAACAAAAAGGGAGGTATCACTTTTAGTTGAATGAAAACCAAGTTGTTGTAAGGTAGTACTTAGCTTTAAAAACCAAGATCGAGGTGCTTGTTTCAGGCCATAGATGGCTTTATGTAGATGACATACAAGGTGAGGATTAGTGGAAGTGAAGCCAGGAGGCTGTTGCATGTAAACACGCTCTGTAAGATCGCCATTAAGAAAGGCATTGTTGATGTCGATTTGTCGAATAGGCCAATGAGACGCAACAGCGTGAGCAAGAACAAGGCGAATTGTACTGTGCCGAACAACTGGACTGAAGGTCTCAGCATAGTCAATACCTTCAGTTTGATGGAAACCTTTTGCCATCAGTCGTGCCTTGCATCGTTGGAAAGACCCATCTACATTAAGTTTAGTTTTAAAAACCCATTTGCAACCAACAAGGGGTGCACCTGGGGGAAGGGAGGTTAAAGTCCAAGTATTATTTGAGAGTAAGGCATTGTATTCTTCATGCATAGCAGTGAACCAAATGGGAGATGAAATAGCATCTTTTACAGAGGTGGGAGGGGAGGGGATAGAAGGTAGAGAAGTATGATAAGCTTGTGGTTTAAAAATTCCAAGTTTGGCATGGGTAACCATATGGTGAATATTAGTAGAAACAGGAGTGGGAGAAGGGAGGGTAGGTGAAGCAGAGAGAGGATCATTGTTTAATTCTAATGATGGAGATGGCGTAGAACATGGTTGCATAACAATTATAGAGGGAAGAGATTCAGAAGAAACCTGAGAAGAAGTAGATGCAATCTCAAACCTGTTGGTGTGATCATTGTAGGGGAACACAGATTCATTAAATATTACATGCCGCGAGATGATGGTTTTGCCTTCAGGAGTAAGACAAATATAACCTGCATGTTGAATACTATATCCCAGAAACAAACAGCAGGAGGAACGAAAAGCAAATTTACATTTATTATAAGGTCTTAGACTGGGATAACAAGAACAACCAAAAATTTTAAATTTGTTATAATCTGGTTGACGCTGAAACAAGAGATGATAAGGATTATTACCACTTAACACTTCTGTGGGGAGAACATTTATAATGTGAACAGAGGCAATGAAAGCTTCAGCCCAGAAACGAAGAGGAAGAGACGCAATGGCAAGCAAAGTGAGCCCCATATCAACAATGTGGCGATGCTTGCGCTCAACATAACCGTTTTGCTCATGAGTGTAAGGACAAATGATACGATGATGTATACCATGTTGATGGAGAAAAGGAGTTAAAGAAAGGTATTCACGCGCATTATCAGTTTGCATAGCACAAATTTTATGACCCGTTTGGTTTTCAACCAGCGTTTTAAACATTTTAAAAATATTGATTACTTGAGATTTTTTATGCATGACATAGATCCAGGTAAATTTAGTGTAGGCATCTAAAAAGGAAACATAATAACGCGCACCATTGGAAGCCATGACAGGAGAGGGACCCCACACATAAGTATAAACCAATTCAAGAGGTTTAGTGTAAGTATTTAAGGACTTATGAAAAGGTAACTGATGACATTTCCCACGAACACAGGCAGAGCAAAAAAGAACATCATTGCAAGCACGAATATTACATTGAGAAAGAATGTGTTTAAGAACTTTGAAACTGCAGTGGCCAAAACGTTCATGCCAAGTGTTTACAGAGAGTTTGTCAGCAGTAAAAGATATTGTATTTACAGAACAGGTAGGAATAGATTTTAATGAAGGAAAAATGTACAATCCATCCTTAAGAATGCCTTGAAGAAGAACTCTTTTCGTGACCTGATGAACAACATAGCATGCATTAGAATGAAACTCAAAAGTGACATTATTATCACGACAGAATTTCGAAACACTGATAAGGTTTTTAGTAATATCAGGAACATGCAGTAGATTAGTTAAAACAAGGTCATGATTGGAAGTGGAAGAACGAAGATTAGCAGAACCAATAGCAGAAATTTTCAAACCTGTGTCATTACCCATTTTCACTGTGTCAGTGCCATCATAGGGATGCTTGCTCGTGTAGGTAGAGGAGTTGTTGGTAATATGATGTGTGGCACCGCTGTCCGGGTACCACAGAGGATCTTCGACAGAGGAAGGAACGCCCAACAGAGAAGAAGCATGAGACTCATTGTCTGGTAAGGACAGATGAGTGAAATTGGCATGAGCTTGATTGGAAAGATGTGGATCGTACCGTTGCCAGCAGTGCTCAGCGGAATGCCCAAGTTTCTTGCAGATTTGGCAAGTAGGACGAGAGGGTGTTGAAACAGATTACCAAGAGTCTGGAGGTGACGGTCGAGAACTAAAGGGACGAGGCCCATATGAGGAACTGGAACGAGAGAAACCACGTTGGCCACGATAATTGGAAAACTTGGTCTTAGATTTGGCAGTTCTGGAATTTACTGGATTCCAGGAAGCAAATGCAACCGTAACAGGTGATGTTAGAGGGTCATGCAGGCGATGTTTGTCAAGACGTTCTTCTTGTGCTAACAAAAGAGCCTCTATCTCATTGGTAGTGTAGGGTTCAGATCTGGACATTATTGAAGCCACAAAAGGGTCATAGTCCTCAGAGAGACCATCAAGAATAGCTTCCACGTGATCTTCAACCGTGACCGGAGCACCAATGGCTGCTAAAGAATCAACGGTTTTCTTTATTTCTAGAAGATAAGCACTTACAGTTCGGTCATTCTTGGAGGTCTTGAGACGTAACTTGTATTTCTTAATCTGGGCACGAGTGTTGGAAGCAAAATACGTATTTAGGGTAGACCAGATTTGAGAAGATAATTCAAGACCTACCATTTTTGTCAAGAAGGGCACAGTCATAGAAGCTAACAACCAAGCAATGATAAGACTATCTTGTTGCTTGTAGAAGGAGTACGCAGAATTGGAGGAAGGAGAAGAGCCATCAGCAGCAGCAAGAGGGCGTGAGGGTTGTGCAGATCCATCAAGATATGCGGTTAACAAAAGACCATCGGTAGTCGCAAGTACCTGTTGCTTCCATAAGAGAAAGTTATCATCGGAAAGTTTGAGAGAAATTGGTGTGGTGAAATGATGCAGAGTG
Source organism: Phaseolus vulgaris (assembly GCF_051622355.1). Classification (NCBI taxonomy): domain Eukaryota; kingdom Viridiplantae; phylum Streptophyta; class Magnoliopsida; order Fabales; family Fabaceae; genus Phaseolus; species Phaseolus vulgaris. The sequence goes on from NC_143507.1 coordinate 10,712,909, forward strand.
GGAGCAGAGCGCGACGGGGGGTCCAGGGACGTGCCGTGAGTGGAGGTAGACGACATTACGAAGAGGAGAAGAAAGAAAAAAAAGAAGCTCTTGATACCATGTTAGAGTGAGCAGTGGGCCATGAGAGAGAGAGAGGTGAAACTAAAGAATTATTATTAAAAGATATCACTATATATTGCAAAGCAACTATCAAGATATATATACATATACAGAGCCCATACAGATAAGAGCTAACGGCAAGTGAGGCCGTTACACCAGAATGCCTAACACTATTTTTAAACTGCTCCAATCCATTTGTTTAAATCAGATTTTGATTTTGATCCATATTTTTAAAACTTTTCTAGATCAGAGTTTCATTTTATTTATACAGATTTTAGAAAATGGATAATCCAAATATCCAATCCATATTCATTGCATGGTCACAATGTGAAATGTACTACAAGACTTTAGTTCCTCATGTTCAAAGATTGGTTAACCACAAATTATTTCAAACCATGGTTATAGTTGCTGGAAATGTTGTCACATAAATTATTTCAAACCATTATAACGTGAACGCCTGAGGCACTAATAAATTTTAACAATTTTTTTTTTTTACAAAAATGTAGAGAGAGAAAAATACATGAAATAAAAATATTAAATTTTTTTTTTCGTCAAGAGGTATTCATTTTAGAATTTTAAAAAATAAATTTTTTCTACTGAATTGACATAAGTGAAAAATAATCTCTTTTATACAATTTATTTTAATATTTTAAAAATTAAATAATTTATATAAAAAAAAATAAAAAATAGAGAATGTTTTACCTTAATAAAATTAACGGAGTAATTTTTTATTAAGTTTTTTTATCAAAATTAAAATATGCATAATACGAAAATTTTAAATTAAACATATTAAAATTATTTAATTTATATTTTATCTATATAATTGAAAATAAAATCAGGATAAAAAATTTCTCCTAAAATCAAACTTACTTATTTAAGTATATATTAAATAAATAATAAATGCGTAAATATAAAAATGTTAAGCTACTATAAAATATTAAAATTAATAACTAATTGAAAACATAAGCTTAACATTAAAAAAATTAATAATAAATCTTTATCATAAAAAAATTAAATTACATTATACTAATAATTTTTGATATTATATAAATTTATAAAAAATATGGATTTAGATTTCCAATCCAAATATTTGGATTTGGATTTATAGAAATTTAAATTGTTTTTAAAAAAAATATGGATTTAAATTTTAAATTTGATTCAAATATTTGGATTTGGATTGATTTTGACCACCTTATGTATTACAAGATTGTGCAATAAAAATGTATTAATACATTAGATCTTACATTTCAAAATATATATGATTATATATGATTAGATTGTGTCAATTAGTGATTTGATTTCAGTCACTTAATGAAATCACGTTAAATTCTAAATTTAACTTCTCTATATTGAAAATTTTACCTTGAAAGATAAAATAAGGAGTTAATACCATTGATTAATTAAAAAAACATTAACCCATAACATTTTAAAAAATCACATAATTTAACTACTCATATTTATTAAAGTATTGATTTTTTTTCATGGTGTAACTTAATCAATCCAATTCAATTTTAATTTCTAAAAGACAACAATAAAAATCTTGACCTTCATGAGGATGAGTTAGATTTAACTTCACAAAATAAATGACTTGTAAATTGATCTCACCTCAATACACCTCTGCACTATAGAATTTTTCTCAATAATTATTCCTACACCCAACATTTTCCAACTTGCACTCAACACAATTTAAAAAATTTCAAAAATAACTTTTATTCTGGAAATAAAAATCCGGAAAAGAAAATAATACATTCCGAAAAAATATATCCGAAAGAGTTTTTTGTGTTCCGGATACAAAAATCTGGAAATAAAAATCAAAAGCCCATTCCAAATAAAAAAATCCGTAATATAAAAAATAATACATTAAGAATATTTTTGTCTTTTTCATTGAAATTGGGTGCAGTTATATAGTTATATAGTGCAGGAAGCAATTGCCTAATTATTTCTTATGTCAAAAGATCAAAGTTATTATTGAAAATCCATATCAACCAAAACTATAGTGAAATTATAATATATAAATAACTTACAAACATCATCATCTTATAAATTGATTATATAAAATTTATTTAACCATAAACTCATTTACTAATTATTTGAAAAGATTTACTAATTATTTGAAAAGACTAAAGTTGTTTCAAAATCCAGAGGTGGAACAAACTACATATTATTGTGGTAAACCAGTTGAAGCTACCATCATATGGTCAAAAAGTACAAGCTTAAGATAGCCTTGGCAAAATACCAATGGTGTACATATAGTTTAGAAAATAACTCTAAATGTACACACCAGAAATCACTCTTTTACACTAATTACAAAAACAAATTACAATATAATATAATAAATCATTCAAAAATTCTAAAAAATAAAATTACAAAAAAAATGAAAAAATTTGACGCATTAACCGCTTCATTGCTTCATTGATTATATATGATTGGATTGTGTGGATTGTGTAAATTGGTGAGTTCAATCACTTAAATGAAATGGAGTTAAATTTTAAATTTCACTTCTCTAAATTGAAAATTTTGCCTTGAAAGATAAAATAAGGAGTTATTACCATTGATTAATTAAAAGAAAATATTAATCCATAACATTTAAAAAAATCACATAATTTAACTACTCAGATTGGTTGAAGTATTGATTTGATGGTGTAACTTAACCAATCCAATTTTAATTTTTGAAAGACAATAAATAAAATCTTAAACCTGGTTCAAGTTTAACTCCACAAAATAAGTGGCTTGTAAGTAAGAACCGATCAATACACCTCTGCACTTTTTCTATGGAGTATAACTTTTCTCAATATTTATTTCTTCTAACAAAAGATTAATGTTATCATTGAAGATCTATGAAGCTTAGACACTTCTCTTAAATGGCGTGTCAGTGTCGGATACTCATATCGGACAACGACACTCGTCTGACACTTATAAAACACGTATATATGAAGTGTCTAATTCAAAAAGTCTTTGTTGGATTTCTGACAATTTTAATACGATCCTAACACAATTTAAAAAAAAATACATTAATTTTATAAAAACTCAAACTTATTGTATAAATTTTTATTCATAATTATATAATGTATAGAACTGTGTTCTCATGTCCTACATTTTAGAGATTATACGTATCTCTGTGTCCGTATCTATATCGTATCAGTTTCTGTGTCAGTGTTTGTACAACATAGTTGAAGATCCATCTTAACCAAAAAGAAATATAGTCAAACTATAATATATAAATAAGTAACATCACTTTATAATCGGTTATATAAAGTTTATTTAACCATAATCTCATTTACTATTTGAAAAGACAAAAAGTTGTTTCAAAATCCATAGGTGGAACAAACTACATATTATTGTGGTAAACCACTAGAAGCTACCATCATATGTTCAAAAGGTACAAGGTTAAGATAGTCTTGGCAAAATACCAATGGTGTGTGTGTATATGCAGATGTTCAAAGGAAACAAACTACAAAAATGCTTCACGACTTTTTGTAGGCAGCTCTAGATCAGGTTCAGCCTCACTAAGAGGAAAGAAGTATTGATCCACCATATCTTGAGAAACATTTTCTAACGTTGGAGGATCCCACTGCATACATTTCATTGTATAGGAATCTCAAATACACATTTATAGCATGATTCTCATGATTCTTTGCAATGAAGTTATCATTCAGGCACGACTTACTCATATTTGTAATTTTTTTAAAATTTCCATTTACGTGAACTCTGAAACCAAATTGCACTACTTTACTTAAGAAGCCATATTAATCACATGAACTTCATATATGAAAAGAAAAATGTTAATAGTCATTGTAGACAGATGACATGTTGGCAATCTGGAAAGACTGTTTCATTAAAACATCATTTAGATACAAGAAAGCATATAGCATTCTCAAGTTAAAAATGATACTTTTGTCTGTCCCAAAATGATTGTAATTTTAATCTTTTAAAAAAAACTATATAAAAATTCTAATTTTCAATCAAGTGTAAATTATTTATTCCTAACTTGCCTGCAAATAATTATATCAATGTTTGTATTGATAGTGGATAAAAGTAATGCATATTTATTGAGTGCAAAGTTAGTTTAATAAGTGATATATTTACTATTATTCTTAATTTGTATGGAAAAATCTTTGAACTGAAGTAATTATGAAAGAGTAAATTATATTAAAGTTGAAAGACTACCTTTGGTGCAAAGTCCTTGTCCACCACGCGTGCCCTTACTCCCTAAAACGAATTAAAATTAACTCTTGCATTTAAACAGAAGAAGTTTGTTTTTGTTTGCAGAGATAAAAAATAGTTATACCTCAGAGATATCCCCAGATATTTTCCTATGTATTGCTTGTAAAGTCATACGGTACTCACGCACCAAACATTGATCAAGGGTCTGAAATCTACCCTCCCGTATCTGCACCAAATACATCTGTCAGAATAGTTTATATTATCTTCTAAGAAACTTTGTTAAACTTGTTTTTAGTTCTACCTATATGTCTTCTGGAGTCCTAGGGGTGAACTTTATAAATGTGATTTCTTATAGAGCAAAGAAATTAGGAATTGTTTAGACTTTAGACATGCCAAAGGAACTCACAGATCTCAAGGCAACCTTCAAGCTCAATGGAGAGGCTTCTTTCAGTCTATTTAGGGTGGAAATGCACCATGCATCTTTTGTTTCGCTTGCTGCATTTTCCTAAGAGAAATTTAAGAATAATAAGAAATATAGAAAATATAAAATGTTCACCAAATAGTCAAGCCACAAACACACAGAAGAAAGGACATGCAAGATATTTGATCCTACTAGCTTGATGTTGTAAAGAATTTTTGTGTGTGGTTCTTAAATGACATGAGTAATGTGCTAGAAGATGTTGCTACAAAATTATGTGTCATTAGGCTGACTCTATCTTTCTTACTGAGAGCCTATTTTTAGAATAAAAACAGATAGGGAGATTAACAACGTTGAATTAGCTAGAATAAAAAGATAGGGAGATTAACAATGATGAGTTAGCTATTACTATTCCTAATACTTCATTTTTTTCGGACTATCAAAAATATAATTTGAATCTGTCTCAATAAATTTCTTCATAAGTATTTCTAGGTGAAGAAAATAAGAAAAATGAAATAAGTTGCTCCATAAACTAAAATTAGTTTACACAAAAGTTATTTGTAGAAGTTATCTCATATTAGCTTCTCTAAAAGATAAGTTTTGACTAGTGTATTTTAATGAAACTTATTTCATTTTTCCTTCTTGCCATCGAAAAAACTTATCAAAAGATGAGTCAAATTATCAGTAAACAAAAGAGCAGCCTCTAACTGGATCTAACCACAAAACCCCTACTAAGAACTCTTAACGATGTGTGTTTTCTCCTAGAGATAAATTTTGAATAAATGTGTAATGTACCCATGTAAAGAACAGTTTATTTCCACAATAAAGAATTGTGTTGAAAAGAAGACTCTGAAAAGAAAGATGGGTATCTCACCATAGCATCAACAATCTCTTCAACTGTGTCATGGCAAAAGCATTTATCTAGAATTTCAATCCTAAGAAAATGAAAAGTATAAATAAGGGTTATAATATATTATAAGTCAAAATATGACATACAAGGAAAATAAATTAAGCATCCCAAAAACAAACTTACATCAGACTATTTTCTTATCTTCTTGTTGGCCTTCAGCTAATGGATGATTTAATTTTTAGAGGGAATGAAGGGCAATTCCAAGACAGAGTGTACTTTTCAGTTTCTTTTTTCTTTTTATACAGAAGTCACTGTCATTCTATCTCTGTTTTTTTAATTATTTCTTTATTAAAAAAAATAAACCTTAGGCAGAATGTATGGTAGGTCAAACCTTTGTAGTACACTACTGCTGTCTGGCTGTGCAAGATCCCCATAATGTTCTAAAGTGGCTTCGATGACAGATGGGTCATCAGTAACCAATTTCCCCAGCTGTTCTTCAATTAAAGGAAGCTTCTACCGTAGGACAAGAAAGCAAAACAAAATTGACTTTTAAGAATCTGAAAATTCTATTAAAATTAAAATAAATCAAGCAAGAAGTGTTAAGCAGAACTAAACTGCACTTGATGAATAGTGTGTAGCAAGCCCGCAGGTAACCATCTCTACTCCGTTGAGCTTTTCCCCTGTCAGAGCCAAGTACTCTCCTGCATAGAATAACAACCTTTGAAACAAAGAAAGACTAGATGGAGGAAGTTCATCAAACATACTTTCAGTTGATGACTAGATCTGAAGATTCTGAACCCATGAATTTCCCTCAATCATTTTTGTGGAAAATAGGATGATTAACCACTTTAAAAACCTCATCAATCAATTATTTGTGATGTTTATATACTAGATGTAATTAATAAGGCTACAGAAAAGAATTGGTGTATAACAGTTGATATCAATAGGAGTAAAAATAACAATTAGACCTCAGAAAATTAGTGTTCATATTACATTTTATGTATCGTTCAGGATTCCAAATTCCAATATCAATAAGGAGAAACTAAATTTTGAAGGATGGACCAATTTATTGCATAATTACAATTCTTGTCATAAAATCAAGATTCCAACATAACTAAGACCGACCTTAAGCCCTATCCATGGCCATCATTGATTGTAGTCATTTTGTTGGAAAAAGAACTACTATTGGAGAGAACATGAGTACAAAGTGCGGCAAGGAAAAGTATCCACAAAAGCAAAAAAGGCAAATAAATGAATAAAGGAAACTAGGAATGTAGCAAGGCAGCCCAATCCCCCTGCATAGTGGAGAAGGCTTAAAATCAACCTTAGGTCTTGGGAAAAACACCAGAGAGAGGCTAAAACATACCCTATCACAAAACAAAATTAAGGCCAATGAGACACCTTTAAATAAGCATGTATTCTGCTCCAGACAAATGCACCAGAGAATGGCAAAGGAAGCATGTTATCCCAGTTTAAATGTCAAGACTCGTCATTTGCAGAGAAAAGTGATAGGCTTCTTGAGAACTGTAACTAAGCTCGATGCCACTGAAATTTCTATTAATAACTATAGTGGTTATCCTAGTTCAAAAATAAAGCTAATGACTACCACGGATCACCAATAATGGTTACCCTTCATTCTTCACAATGCCAAATATCATCAACTCTAGAATGAAGTAACAGTTACAAAGTGCAAAAATCTCTACTATTCTATACCAATGATATTCTTTAAAATTCTTATTCTATACCAAATTGTAACAGGTCTAACATAAACACAAATGTTTATGAAGAGAAGCTTAAATTTGAACAAGAGAACCACATTATTCCAAAAGAACCACATTTTAACAAATAGGCCTTACCTCATTTTCAGAACTTTCTACTATCCCTTCCCCTCCCCCAAGTTCATAAGACCAGTGTATGAGTAGAACAATATATTGTCATCAGAATTATTTACAATTGGAATTATTTAGAATCTCCCGTTCCAGGTAGAGGGATTTTGAGTAACTTAAAGTAGATGAGGCACGTAAGTAAGACCATACCTAAATGACCAGGTAAATGTGAAAGGTAAAAAGATGCTGCAGCATCAGGATGGAATCCAATATGAACTTCAGGGGTAGCAAAAATCTGCAAAATGGGGATAAGTTATAATAAAACTAAGCATACACATCAAAGTTTTTCTAAGCACATATCGGCCAAAATGAAGCCAAACTTCTAGAACAAATATACAGGGTACAAACTACATACCAAAAATATGCCATGTCTCCAAATAGAAGAAAAAGATGTACATTGTAGCAATGCCACAAAGAAGCACATGATTAAGTAGAAGGCATAGAACTTAGACAAAGAGGCATCCAACTTGTTACCTATTTATCATTTCAAACTCAAATTTAAACTAATTATTCATGTGACACCCTGAATACTAGTAGAGCCTAATCCGTATTAATTATATCTGGCTTAGGACAGAAAAGAGCGGAAACCCAATATACAACAAAAATAAGTTTTCTCTGTTCTAAATCCAAAGCTGAACCAAATGGCATAAAAATAACCCCATGTTGCCTTATTAATTTTTTATCAATGTCCAAGACACCCATACTTCAAATGTGGAACACCAAGTAATTTAGCTTTAAAAAAGAAGATGGATGGTGCACAGATTTTCACGTATAGTACTGGTTTGTGACCCAGCCAATGAGTAGCCAATAACATTTTTGGAACACCACCTTACTAGACACTAATTGCACCTAATTGGCTATGTTTACAACTCCATATCCATTCAAATATCATCTAGTGTCTAGCAAGATGGTGGCTAAAGATGCTATCAGCTAGTGACCTACAAGTTGCTGTCACAGTTCACCAGTTACAGACTGCATAAACACTCGAGAATTAAATAATGTAATGACCAAAATTTTCAGCAGTGAATGTGCACAATATTCACTGTTTTTGTAATCATGAGTGAAGTGTTTCAGCATATACTGTATGTTCTTTAATTTTCTTAACTCTTCCTGAATGATTTAAAAGTATAATAGAAGTATAAAGAATTAATACTCTAAAATCAAGCCAAAAGAACTGATTAACAACTGAAACAACCTTTTATTCTTTTTATTTTCCATAGCTGCTCAACATAATTTAAATTCAAATATTAAGATGTCAGTTGGAAAGGGAAATTAGGCAAATAGATTGGATAGGAATGTCAGATAGCAGGATTTGTGTGAGAGAAGCTCCACCACCATGGTTATGATCAGAATTGTAATCCTGAATAGTAAAGAACATCGATAGAAATTTTCTGAAAATATTTCATTTAAAATTATGTTGAAAGACTAAAATTACATAGACTATAACTATTTACGTATCCAAATTGACTGGACTGGACCCTTAAGTAGCTTAATAAATGACATTTTTTAAGTAAGAGTTCCTTTTAACGTTTCAGCATAAATACTCACCTAAACCATTCAATAAAAGTATCATTATTTGTAGGACCAATAAGTATCTATCTGACTAGGACAAGTAACCCAAATTAAAAAACAAAAAATTCTCAATCTAAAAATAGGAAAGGGAATCCCAATTCACATGTTCTATCATCCAAATAACAAATCCATCAATAATAAATACAAGAATAAAATATATAATCTCACACCATCAAAATTGTCAAAAATGAGATCAATGCAGAGCTAGATTTCATACAGTTTTGTCTGTTGCAACACGGAATGTCCCAGGGATTGAAACTCCGGCCCCACCACCCATGGTAATGCCATTTAGAAGTGCCACCTGCATGAAGTTCATTATTGCATAAATTTTGTTTAAATGGTAACTGACTAGTAAACATAAAAATTGATTTCCAGCATGCTTGCTGCCATGTGATGAACGGATGTGGCTTCTCTGTAATACTCTATTTTATAAAATGCACATCTGAGGGAAATGTTGTATCCAAAAATTTTGTTGATAAACTATAAAATAGAATCATTGATAATTAGTCTTTCATGTCAGAATATTAAGTTCCATCGCAGAAGGAAATTTAAATAAACATGTAATGTAACTTAATCACTTGTATCACATAATTTAACCACTTTTACTGAACAGATGTATAATTACAACATGTGATCGTATTGTTCCATGTAGTTATATGTCACTAAAATAAAATATTTATAGTGTATTTAAATTCACATAAAAGTTGAATTAGAATCAATGTATCAAGTTAATTTATACTTCTTCCACGATATACCCAAATTAAGTCATAGTTATAAGCCAAATTTTGAATAAAATTATTATAATGTAATAACACAATGAGAAAAAACAGATGGCCCGATAATCTTAAAATTATAGAAATTTGTCTTATCACAACTAACTACCATAATAGGACTCCTATTTTATTTTACCACGTACAATCTGATGTTATTTTACCATGTAAGCATGTAATTTTTGACACCCCCTTCAATTGGGCTGCACAGCATCACTGATTGCAGTTCTATGAACTTTTATAGGTGTGGGATCATATATTTCATGGAAATAAGATCGTATTCAACTGTTTAAAAACATCAGAATTTCAATGGTTACAAATCAGCACTTACACGACAAACGTATCCTGAGTAGGACTAACTATTCAAACAAAACAGCACATATGAGCAAATTATACATATGTCAAACAAAGACAGCATAAATAACATATCAGCCTCCAAATACCATGTACTCACATGTGGCTTCAAATATGTACCTATCAGGTACATAAAACTATAGGCTGTTCTGAAAAATTCTTTACACGCTTCCATATTTCCTGCATAAATTGTATGAAAAAAAAATCAAATTAGCTGTATAAAAAAAATTAAGTAGCCAAAATGCATTAGAAAGATACATGTTTAAAATAGAAGCAAGAATATACCTAGAACCAATTGCATGGAAACACTGAAACCTAAGTATCGACACAACCTACACTTTCTCTTACACTTTCTTCAGCACCAAAAAATCAAATACCAAAACATTTTGGAGTATGATGTTGTTTGTCACAAAATGTAAAATTAAAAAATGTTAAACAGACATTTCATTACGTATCATCACCAAGTTAGTATTGAATATTGATACTTCACAAGGTCTCTTGTCTCTGAAAACCCTCAAAATGGTCAGTGTTATGAAAATTTCTAGTTCTAGGAATTAAGCATGATCTCGAAGAACATAGAAAAAAGATGAAATCTTACGAAAGAAAAGTTCCAAATGATTGCATTGAGATTTCTCAAGAATTTACAGAAGTGTTTATTACAAGATATGACTTGAATGTGGATCAATTAGTTAACTTGCTACTTATAGCTAACAAACTAACCGATCTAACAGTCTTATTTCATACCAGCAAATAAACAAACCTTTTAGAACCTCAAAACTAAGACAACTGAATAAGATTCTGAGAAGAAATTTTCTGTCCAGATCTACATAAAAAGAAACCTTGATATTTACCTTTGTTTATCAAATGGTAAAGCGCAACAATATCTCCACCAGCTGCAAACGCTCGGCCACTGCCCTTAAGAAAATTGAAAATATTATGTAAGTATCACATCGTTAGACATGCATGAGGACAAGATCATTGCTAGCAGTGAAAGTGCAATATGAATAAAAGGGAAAAATATAATAGAAAAAAGAATTTAATTGGAATACACTAAGGTTTTTTACACTGTTATCCAATTAAAGACTGTCATATAACTGATAATTAATAATTTTAGTAATAATAACCTTAAAATTTATATCTAAGGTAATTAGCATTTTTTTGTTTGTTTTTATTTCCCATATGCATCTCTTAAAAAGTGGATTTAAACCTAAATCAATCCTATAAAACCAGTTTGTAAGATGAGGATTGCACCTATTTATATACTACAATTTAGCTATATCTTTAGTTGATAAGATCTCCAACACATTCTCTCAAGCATATCAAACGTGGAACTAAATATTTATAGATGGTCCAACCTTATTAGGATAGTCTCTGATACCATCTAAAAAAGTAGATTTAAGCCTAACTTAATTCTATAAATTGACTTGTAAGGTAAAGTTTGCGCCTAGTTATAGACCATATTTTTAGTGGATGCGAGACCTCTAGCAACTAGCAACCTCTTTCAACTGGGATTGAAACCTTGATTTACCACCTTGTAGCTGGTTAACCATGTAAAAAAGCAATAGCCAGATAGTACATCAAAATGAAAATTAAATTCATAGAAAAAATAGAGATTACCTTCATCATCACAAAACCAATATCAGGGTTATCTTCCCAACTCCTATAGAGTTTATGCAGCGTAGCCGCCTGAGAAAACCACAATCATAACCCAAAAGCATGTTACCACCCAAAAGATTGATACCACTTTAGGTAGTGTGCAATCACAACAAAATCATACATATCAAACAATCACGAGTGATTGGAAGTTTAAAAGAAAAAGGGTCACAAGCAAACGTCGGACTCATCAAATTGGGAGCCAAATTTACGGGCTTTTAGTGACCCTCTTTTGTTGGTGTTGAGAAGCAATGAGAGGAAAAGGAAAGATACCATGTTGGTGTTGAGAGCATTGAGAGCAGAGGGTCTATTGAGAATGGCCATTCTGGAGCAACCATTTCCTTCGACCAAAACCTGCGACATTGTGATTTGTGAAAAACAGAGATTCAATAACATGGTACAGTAAAACGAGGAAAAGAAGAGAAGGGAATATTGTGACCTGACAGTGATTGGGGTTGTCGAGAATGACGTGTTGAGAAGAAGAGAGGTTTCGGTATGCATTAAGGCTAAGCTTTGCCTTTGTGAAGAACCACCACCCTACCCTTTTCCTCTGCATCATCTTCTTTCCCTTCTTCTCTCTACTTCACTCTAAGCTCAATTCAACTACTTCTTCTCCTTTGAATATTTCCTTGAGAATAATAATGATTTTATGGAAAGCATTTTTAAAAAAAAATATATATATATATATATTAATTTTTTTTCATGTAATTCTAAGATACACAAAGAATAAAGATTTAAAATACTTTTTAAATATATTATACTTTTAAAAAAATTCTACTTAAAAACTTTCTAAATAATATTTGTGCCCCTTAATTTTGAATGTATACTCATCTAAAATAAAACTTACATCCTTTATTTTATTTATATTTACATAAAACAAAATTATATGTGGATATAATAAGTTAGTAAAGTTATCCGTATATATTAAAGATATTTAAATTTTTGTTATAAAATTAAAATCTGAATAATTTTTTATTTATATTTTAATTTTTTTATTTTTATAATTAAGATTAAAAGGCTTAAATTTTATGTTATATGATATAATAAGATGTTTGTTAAAAGTTTTCGCTAGTGCAAAATGTAGAAACAACAACTGTTTATTAAGTGTGTCTTTACGAACCGATTTACAAGTGCAGTTATTATAAATAGCCGCATTCTTAAATCATTTTTACCCTAATTTCTTAAGCGTGCCACTTACTCTTTCTTCTTTTCTTTCTCCTCTTTGCATTTCGCATTTGCACACTCCTGCTCGCATTTACGCTGATTGTTCATCTCTTCTTGCAGCTTCATTCACTTTGCTTTCGTTTCTGTGTAAGTTTCTTTGAGCTCTCTTTCTTCTTCACCAATGTATATAATTTTTTTTCCTTTATCTTACTTTGTTTGGTTTGTTGCACTCGAAGTACTGTTGCATTGCCTTCGTGGGTTCTTTTTTGGTTTATGGTGTGCTCCGTCGCTGCTTCCGCATCCACCGTCATGTCTGCTGCCGCCACGTGCCACTCTTGGCAAAAGTTGCCTTCACACTCAAGGTTGGTGATGTTTTGTATTTTTTGAATTTCTTTTTAATGTTATGAATTTGTTTTTTTTTAATGTATTATAATTTGTATTTTTAAAAATTTATATTATTTAGTGTTTATTATAATCTTTATTTATATTATGTTAGTTGTTAGTTTAGAATAGAATTATCGTGTTTGTATTGAGTCTGAGGGTGCTCCACCCTCGACAAATGATACGTGTTGGTATTGAGTTCGGGGGTGTTCGACCCTCGACAAACGCGTGAGATAGAACACTGATTAGAAAACACTTGAATGACTATTTCAGAATATAATGGATCGAAATTGGATTAGTTCTCTTCGCATAAGTGATGAGTACAAAAGAGGAGTAGAAGAATTTATACAATTTGCACAACGTAACGTGATTAATAATGGTCATGATGGAGCAAAGATCAGGTGTTCGTGTGTTAACTGTTTAAATGGAAGGATATTGGATGTTAAGATAATGAGGGAGCACCTGCTATGTGATGGGTTTCTTCAATCTTATAAAACTTGGACATGGCATGGTTAATTGTTAAATTTATCATGTGTTTCCGTAAGTGAAGAATATGTGGGATCCACCATGGATGATGCAGTACATGATGATGTAGATGATGATTGATTGGAGAACATGATTCGTGATGTGGGAACTCAGTCTTTTGCATATAATAATCTCACTTGAGCAAAGGCAAATCAGACCCAATCATACATCACTAACACCCTAGAAAAAGAGGGAAAACAAATTTATTTATGCCCTTATATTAATGAGTAAGTTTAATTATATGCCGTCAATTATTACTATTTCATGTTTTAAACATTTACTAATTTTTTAATGGATGATATAGGGGTCATTGGCAGTTACTTGTCTTATCAATGGTTGATAAGACTGTTGTGTGGTTCTGTTCCCTACACAGGAAGATATTCCCAAAGTCTTAAGAATATCATTGATACGTAAGTGCACTATAAATTTAGCTTTGTATGTTACCAATTAACCATCTTCTAATGAAGCTTTTTGTATTAACCAGTTCATGGCGTGGATATAACATCCTAAAAAGTCAATCCAATTCAAATTTTCAAAATTTAAACTGGATAAGACTAAATGTTTGTAATTTTTTTCTTTCTCTTTCCATTGTTTATCAATATACTAACTTTTACTTTTTATTGAATTATAGTGTAATAAACAACCAAGAAGCTATGAGTGTGGCTATTACGTTATGCAATGGATGATTACCATTGTAAGAGTAGGCCTTAAAAGTGATTTGAAAGAGGTAACATGATATGTTAAATTATTTTTATAATTCTTGAACATATATGTAACTTAAATTACAACCATATTTTGAAATGCAGTTCTTCATGGATGAAACACCAATGTCTTCGGAAGCCATAACATAGGTGAGACATTCTTGGTCCACATATTTCATAAATTTGTATAACTCTAGGATAATTGATCAATAGTGTAGGAATTATATATAATTTGATTAGTGTTTGTAATACATTTTTATCAATATATATAATTTGATTATCTGAATTTATGTATTTGTCTGACTGAGTATATACAATTGAACAAGATAATTTATATGGAATTAACACTAAACATATTGCACTAAAAAAACACCATTTACAAGGGTGACTATTTACCATAGCCGCATTTGTAAATCCAGCGCAAGTATTTTTAAATAGTTGCCCTTGTAAATCACATTTATGCATAGTCACATTTTTAAATGCATTACCCTTAAACCCTAAACCCTCATTTAGAAGCATATACAAGTGCGACTACTAGAAATAGTTGCCCTTATAAATATGATTTACAAATATGGCTATATAGCCGCATTCTTATCTCTTCAATTTAAGAATACGTGCTCATTAAATACGGCTTTATAACCGCTCTTATAAATATAAAATAATCGCATTCGTTTTGCTTTTCTGCACTAGACTAGTGCCTATCTTAAAAACACCCCTATTTTAAGGTTAATATTACTCTTACATTGACTTAGTTTTTATTATTTACTTTTATATTAAAATAATATTTCTCAAAAATATAAAATTTTTATATTTGGTAAAAGAATCTATAATTATGTAACGATATTATTTTTAACACAGTTAATATATAATAATAAAATCAATTTTTTATTATACAAATATTTGAATTTTATGCTTTAAAATTTTAATTTGTTTAAATTGTAGTAATTTGTTATTTTTATAATAAATAAGGAATATATTTATTATTATTATTATAAAAAAAGAGTGTTTATTCTAAAATTAACATGTAAACAAATTATTACATCTAATGACATCTAAATTAAATTGAAATCAAAATATTTTAATTTAAAAAATTAAAGATTAATACTAAGGACAGATAAATGAAAAAAGGTTTGTGTGACTAAAAGAGAGAAGAGTAAATCTAGTAAATACAATCTATACACATTATTTATATTAAAAGTTATATAACAACAATAATTACTTAAAAAACTCACATAACTTTGAAAGTTTTTTCTGCCTTAACTGAATTCAGTCTCTAAATTTTTTATTTCAAGTATGAAGAAATCTATAAAATGTACTTTAATCTATTAAAGTGGGTTCAATATTTTAGGTGATGTGATGAACTTCACCAAATATAAAGTACATGGAAAAGTGGGTGCCAAGGAACTTGTTTTTCATTGTATTTTTAAATAATTAAAAGTTAAACAAGGATAAACTAGGACAA
Source organism: Phaseolus vulgaris (assembly GCF_051622355.1). Classification (NCBI taxonomy): domain Eukaryota; kingdom Viridiplantae; phylum Streptophyta; class Magnoliopsida; order Fabales; family Fabaceae; genus Phaseolus; species Phaseolus vulgaris. The sequence goes on from NC_143507.1 coordinate 10,728,908, forward strand.
TGTCACTGTTTGAAGGACTAAATTTCCTAAACAACCTTAAAATAAAAATAAAAGTAAAAATAAAAACTAATCTCAAACCAATTTTAGGTCTCTCAGTTGTTCTTTTGGGTTCAGGAAAGTCTCCTTTTTTTATTTTCAATAGCTACAATTATTGATTAGCAATTTCTAGAAAAGATGTGTTGTCAATCAAGACATGATTTGGCCAATGCCTTCTCCTCAACAAGCTCTTGGGCCGTTTTGTCCATCTTATCCCTTGAGAACTCATCAATCTTCAGATCTACCAAAAACATCAATCACATTATCAGATAAACCATGACATTATCAATGACATTCTAATTTTTCTCAAATCTTAATCCATTAGAAAAAGGGTGTTCAAAAGAGTGTTATTGACCAATTTTTTGAAGAAACAATTGCTCATAGCATAAGTTTATTATGGTTATGTTAACATAGTGAAAAGTTCTTTGAATTCATGGGCTTGAAAGAACACAAAGTTTATGAGAAGAAGAAAATGTACTTTGAACAATAGTCCAATCTCCTTTCTCACAAGTCACAGGGAAAGAGTATATGAGGCCAGCTTGAACACCATAAGATCCATCAGAATACACTCCCATTGACACCCATGTGTCCTGAAATTAATGCAAATGCAGCATAAGGTAAACACACACATATGTAAAGTGGTTGTAACAAGGGTGAAATTCTGCTTATGATAGAAAAGAACCAACCTTAGGAGTTCCTACAACCCAATCATGAATGTGATCACATGCAGAACTTGCTGCAGATAATGCACTAGACAGCTTTCTGGCTTTAATTATGGCAGCCCCACGTTGCTGAACAGTGGCGATGAACTCATTGTTTAGCCTATACAAACAAAAATTACCGTCTTAAGGAAAGGAAATGAGATATCTGTGGAATGATAAATACTGACATTACAAAACATGGTTGCAAAACCTTTGATACTATGTGTTGGTTTTTTAGTGCAAATTAAAGTTTTATTTCAATAATATGTTGTATATCTCATATCAATTAGAGACCAGACTAACTTATAATATATAAATGAGAAAAAATCTTTTTAACAAGTCAGTTTTGTAAAAATAGATATAAAGTCTACTTTGTAACCTAGATTTTTAATAAGGTTCTTTTGAATAATTCCTACTCGTTCAAATAGTTAGGGTGAATATTTCGGCACCAACCAGTCATGAATATTTCATAAAAAAAAGTTAAGAAACCATTTCCAATCCAAAACATAGGTTTTCTTTCTTATACACCTTTTCAAACTCATTCTTATTCATGTGGGACAAACTTGGAATCCTAACAATAAGTGTGTTGACTTCTAACTCAAACATGGTAATGATATAATGTAGCATCTATATATACCAAACTCAAATTAACACAAGTAAATCAAAAGCAAAGGAGTTAGAGTGGAGGGTTTGAAAGTGAGGTACCAGTTATCATCACCAATTAATTCTCTGACTGGCTTCTGTGCACCGTTGGCAGTGACTGTGGCATGGTTGACATCTGGATATTGGGTTGAGGAGTGATTGCCCCAAATGATGACATTTTTCACATCAGAGACTTGAACATTTAGCCTCTCAGAGATTTGGCCTAAAGCTCTATTGTGATCAAGTCGTGTAAGGCAGGTGATGTTTTTATCAGGGATTGAAGGAGCAAACTCTTTCAAAATGAGAGCATTGGTGTTTGCTGGATTGGCAACCACCAGCACCTGCATTAACAAGAGTAATTACCAATTGGACTTTAGAGGACCATGTGTGTTGGATTTTCTGAATTTTAACATGATTTTAGATAAATTTTCATATGTTTAATTTTACACTGAAAAATTGATCTGGGTTTGGAACAATTTTGAGTAGCTTTCTTGCATTAGATAAAACATTCTGTACTAAATTTTACCACTAACTTGTTTTTTTACAGTAAAAACATCCGAAAATAAATCAGATCACTTGAAAATCAATTTTGCCAAGGTTCATCTAAACACACACTATTGTTGATTGATATTCAGGAAGCTGGCTCATTCATTCTACAATGTGAGTATGTGACAAGTACTATCAAGAAACTAGAAGTGTAAGATTAATAATATTGTTATAAAAGAAAGTTGTTCAAGAACCAATAGTAATGACAATAACCTCGAAAACGATGTTCCTTTCATCATTCATGCAAAGGTTTATCACATCAATTTGGAGTTTGGGCTAATTCTGTGCAAGTTCAGGTAAAATCTTATATCTAAGAAAATAGTGATTCTCTTTGTTCTCATGTAGGCTAATGTGAAAATATGAAAATACCAATAACTCACAAGAAGAGATGAAGTAAAAAAATGGGGTAATGTGATTACTATGTTCTGAATGTCACACATTCTTATAAGTATTTTGGTGTCAGAAACAATGCCATGATGCCAATGATTTTCAAATTAAACTCCAAATATGGTGAGAAAGTGGTTTCTATCTAACCTTACAATCTGCTGCAGCATGTTTCTCCAGTGCCGAAGCTTGTGCCTTGTAAATTGACACATTTTTAGACATCACATCTTTTCTTTCCATTCCTTCCTTCCGGGGGAATCCACCCACCATCACAGCAATGTTCACATCCTTGCATGCTTCCACAACATCAGTTGTAGCAACAACACCTATTGCATTAATGTGCAAAACCAATACTATGAGATGTCACAGAAGAAAAATCATCATGTAATGATAAAGAATTATTCTATCATCTGCTATAAAGTGACATATAAATGTTTACTTTTAATTCCTATCAAATGTTTTCAAACAGACTAATTCAAAACTTAACTAAACATTATAGGCTATAAGGTAAGAATTGTACTTAGGTTAGCATTAATTTTGAAAACATGCCTTTAAGAAGTGGAAAAGCAGCATCAACCAGCTCCATCTTCACTCCTTTCAAGGACTCTGCTGCTGGTTCAATGTCAAGCATGTGCAGAATCACAGGCTGATCTGGGCCCAGCATTGCCCCTCTTGCAATCATTGGAACAAGTGCATATCCAATTTGCCCTGTAATTTAACCATATCAAAACTAAAAGTTGCATGCCAATGAAGTTAAAAAAACAAATCCTGCAAGCAAACTTTCCTATTCCAAATCTCAAATTATTCTTCTTGTGAACATACAGTCTCACATTTTCATTGAGTTTGAGATTCAACACTAGAACAAGTCCAGTAAGAAAACAATGTATGACATGGAACTGAATTCATTCAACATAAAGATTCACACAAAAATAAAAGAACACTGCGGATCTGATTAGTTCTGTTTCCAATTTATGGACCAAAAACATGTTACAAGTTTAATAAAGCATGATGAACTTTTCACAAGTTTGGCCAATGTCAACTAAGAGCTCAATGTCAAATTTGAGTCAAACAAGAATAATTTTAGTTTAGAATATGAATTGCATTGCATGAAAATGCTAAAATCAGAGTTTTAAAAAAGGGTTGCCATTACAATTTCAACCACTAAATCAATATTTTTGAAATATTTGTGACAGTAATTATGATCATATAAGTCAAATTTGTCTTCAATTTCCCACAATATCAAAGAACGAGACAAAACCTTGATCATAATTGCTATTTAGAACTGTCAAAGATATGCAGATAGAAAACAAATTAGAGGAAAATTTGAAAAATGAGAAGGAACACTAGATCATTCATGCCTGCAGCACCCGTGACCAATACTGTGATTGGTTCCTTCTCTTCCTTGAGAAGACTAAACATGTATCTTACAATCTTCCAAAACAAAATAACACAAAGCAAAACAAGAAGAATTTTGTTAAGAAATGTATAGTTCTCAGTGTCCCAAGCTAACATTTCCAATTCCATGATCTGTTTGTGTTAATATCCAAGGGAAACAATCTCCTTCATTACCCTTTTATACAATATAATATAATTTTATAATTGAAGAATCCATGCATGTGGCATTCCTCTGTAACAAGAGAATCATATACCATAACCGAGTCCACAAGAAATGCCAGTGCAAGAGAATCAATCATCAACACCTTAGCAGCAAAGAAAAGAACATTTTTCAAAGTTGGATCCATAAGATGAACATTATAATATTTTACATGTCACATCTTTCTTATATAGCAAACCAGACAAGAAATGAGTTCAATTCAAGTAAGAAATTGTTTTATGTATTGAAAATAAAATTACCAGCAGCTCCAGTGACAAGAACTCTAAGTGGGTCTGTGGCCACCATTATGATTTGGAATGAGATTCTAGAAAGAAAGAAATGAAGATTTGAGAGTGGCAGAATAAAAAGTTGGTTGTGTATTTATAAGTGAAAAAAAAAATTAATACTGAAACAGTTAGAGGAATGAGCTATTGTGTAGGGAAAGAAAAGAAAAAGTCATTTTTTTTTGCATGTGATATTAATGCCCTAAAGTATAGTACAGGGATAAATGAGTAACTTTCATACCAAACCAAAATTATTACAGAGATAATAAATAAATGTATAAAGTATATATGTGTTCTTTAAAAAAAAAAATTGTTTTTTTTTCTATCTTTTAATTTTAAAGGCATAGCTATTGATTTTTAGACTTTTAATTTAAAGAAAGTATATACGGGTAAAGAAATTTTAAAATGAAATAGAGTGGAAGTTGTAGAAGGATACACGCATTTTTATTCAAAATAATTTAGGGATTAAATAATTTTTTTATCTTTTAAAAAGGGACCATGTGAAATTGATGTTTTGTTTTAAAAAGAATTCAGTGTTTTATACTCAACATTATTATATGAAAATTTGAATAAACTGTATATTTTTTTAAAAATATTTTGGTGATATTTTTGTTAATATTGTAATATTTATATTTTAAGGTTATGTTTACTTTATTTATATATTCATATTTTATTTTTAGTAATTGTGACATATACCATGTATTACGTATAATGTGTGTGTATATTATTTTGAATTTAATTTTAAAATTTATATTTAATGCTATTTCTATTTGATTATAAAAAAATATTTTTTTTAAAAATAATATGAGGGCATTAACTCTATTTTAATGCAAATCCGATGTTCTGGTTTGACAAAGATTCTTGACTTTTTTTCCCACTTTATATTAAAATTCAGTACATACTTCGTATTGTGATATAAAGTTATTTTTAGTTATTGATAGTTTTAAAAAAAATAGTAAAATTTCAAGTAAAAATAAAGATCAAAATTATAGATTGAAAAATATTAAAAAAATTGTCCAAAATCTGTTTTATATCATGTTTGATGTTTTCATCTTTCACTAAGAAAATAAATTTTATAATTTAAAAAATTTGAAGAAACAGAAATTAATAATATATATATATATATATATTTTGTAGAGTGAGGGGCCTAGATCTGACCTATGGTATATGAATCGTGATTCGATCTTTAATGACAATGACATTCATACGATAAGTATCTTGTGTTAATTAGACTTAATCACCCTTAATGTTTCAATAAAGGCAGAATCGGACTACGTTACGTAGGATATGACCAATATATATAAGAGGGAACATCAACAAGGGAGAGTTATCTTTTACACACTGTTACAGGGTACACTTATCCTAGACCACTTGGAGAGATTCTAGGACTAGGTTACAACTCGGTCTATATATACTAGATTACGCTCTACGTAAAGGATGATCTAATACACAACACAGGGAATACTCTCAACTCATATTTTTATCCTATACTCATTATATTTTTTGTTCTTACTGACTTGAGCGTCAGAGTGTCATCGCAGGAGGAGTCCCTCGTTTCCCAAAGGTTGAATCACTAGAGCTTGAAGAGAGACCACTACGAGCTCATCCATATTCTGACCTCGAGCTGACAAGAACATTGGCCCCCACCGTGGGGCTAGGTAAAACTTTTCCTACCTCCACAATTCCACAATATATATGTAAATTTTTCTTTTTTCCACAAGAATAATAGTCCCGCTTTCTAAATTTTGTTTTATATTTTAATATTTTCATGATAACAACTAAGGATGACCCGTTGATTAATTTTCAGAAGAAGGATAATCATAAATATTTGGAGCATTTAAATAACTTTGGTCAATAATAAAAATTATTTTCTTGGATTTGGTTATGTTATTATAATGGATAGTTCAACTTACATTTGAAACATAGTTATATTGAATGAATGTTTTTTTCTATTTTAAAATATTAAGAACTATTTGTGTACCGACCAGTCCTCGGGTGTCGTTGACCACCAGTAATAATGGGGCCACGTAAGTTGGGTTCCACGAGTAGCGTGGGCCAGTGTCTCGCAAGGCACGTGAGCCAAGGTGCCAAAGAGTCGATCACCAGGATAGGTTGGTGTGTCCTCGACAGTATAGTGAGGGCGATGAGAGATCGGACATCGGTGACCACACACCAGTTATCAGTTAGGAAGAAGCCTAGATCACAAGGGGCCCATGCGTGTGGTGTGGATAACACAATCAGGAGTGACACAAGTAAAGAGCCACTAGAAGAGATACGACCTGCGAGGGTCACGTTCCAGTGGTGAGTTGCATGCATGGCACGTGAACAGCTAGGGCATTCTCAGGACAGATGACCCCAAAGATTAGGTGCACAAGTTGGTACCCAGGTGGTCATCCCGTCAAAGGTTGCACTCCAGCAAGGGAGCCTTACGCGCTAGATTGCCCTAAGAGTGGGTGATAGCGGCGCTAAGGCACACCCTTAGTAAACCTATTTATGGTTAGCGGAATCAGTGGAAACCCTAGAGTATATAAAGGGGGGGTAAGAAACCTAATAAGGTACGCACAGTTTTACACAATTCTTACGCAGCTTTATGCGACACACACACATAGAGCTTTCTACAGCTTACTTTGGTGTTTCCTAGCCCTGCACTGACTTGAGCGTCGGAGTGCAAACGACCTCTAGGGCGCCCTTTGTCCTTATGATTTCAGGTGTTTGATCGAAGGAGAGCACGAGTGAAAGCAGGGATACTTGGGTGTGTGATCGTCGTAGGCGCGTGAAAGCAATTGAGTCAACCGGCAGGAACATTTGGCGCCCACCGTGGGGCACGATCTAAAACGTTGTCCCATCTGCAAGAACAAGAAAGATCAAGAAAGATGAGAAATACAAGGCAAGGATACGTTGCACCGAATGGAGGCGAAAGCCTCACCCTGCAACAGATCATGGAAACAATGCAGGCTCTCCAAGAAATGGTGGATGCATCAAGAGTAGATCAAGAACGCATCCAGATTGATCTGCCTGCGTCGCTGGTGAGAAATGAAGAATTGCAGAGAGCCAACGAGGAATTGCACAGGGATTTGCGCAACCAAGTAGGGGTACTTGAGGTGGAGGATCAAGAACCCACGACGCCACCCAAGGATTTCCCAATGCCGTTCTCGCAAGCGATTATAGACATTGTGATACCAGCCATGTTCGTGGGGCCCAACATTCGTGGGGCCCAAAGCCACTTTCATAGGGGTGGAGGACCCAAAGGCTCACCTCACGACCTTTCATACGCAGATGATGCGGGTTGGGGGGTCTGACGCGGTGCGATGCAAATTGTTCATGAGCACGTTGGTGGGACCAATAATGGATTGGTTCATCAGTCTCCCTGATGGCCACGTAACATCGTTCACGCAACTTTCTAAGCTGTTCAGAGAGCAGTACATCGCGAATCGGGCTCCCCCACCCATTTCTTACGATCTTTTTGATGTAAGACAGTACCAAGGAGAGTCCCTGAAGGAATTCCTCAACTGTTTTGGGGCACAGGGGATGAGACTAAACACAAGGATGAGACAATGATGGTGCACGCGTTCAGAAAGGGAATCTTTCTAGGACCTTTTAGCGAATCACTCATCAGAAACCGCCCCAAAACTTTTGGCAAGATAAGGCGTCGAGCGGTGGCTCACATTGCTGCGGAGGGAGAAGTCAACGAGAAGCGCACGTGCGTTGTTCCCATGCGCCCACCAGCACCAGGTTGACCTCAACCCCTGAGGGTGCATGAGGCAACGATAGAGAAGAGGGCCCCAGCGAAGCAGCAGCCTTACGCCACCAGGAAGCCCCAAGCTAGGGGACGCGCAAGGGAGAATGTGCCACCAAGGCACAACTTCATAGTGGAACTGAAGGACCTTATCGCCGTCCCAATATCGGAGAAATTGAAGATACCCGCTAAGTCTGACAAGAAGTTAGGTCCTAACAAGAACGCGTGGTGCGAGTTCCACCAAGCGTTTGGCCACCCCATACGCAACTGCTTAGCGTTGGGAAACCAGTTAGATGAGCTGGTGAAGAGCGATTTCCTGAATGACTACTTGGCAGAGTCATAGGGAGCCCCGAACACGACGACATCAGGAGAGGATCAAGGGCACGAGATATCCGTGCATGGTGAGGTTCACACTATCGCGGGGGGGTTTTCAGGAGTAGGGTGCACCGCTTCTCAACGGAAGAAGTATGCCCGAGCAGTGATGTCGGTAGAGGCGCAAGAGGCAGATGAGGCCCTTGACGTCGACCTTATCTTCACCAAGGCTGACCTCCGAGATTTCGTCCCCCACTACAATGACCCGGTGGTGATCTCAGTAGTAACCGCTGGGAGGAAGGTACATCGTGTAATGGTGGATCAAGGAAGCTCGGCAGACGTGATGTTCTGGACGACCTTCAATAAGCTGTAGTTGTCCCCTGATCAGCTGAGGCCTTATACTGGCTGCTTGTACGGTTTTGCGGGACACCAGGTGGAGGTGCGTGGGCACCTGAAGCTGAGGACCACCTTCACATATGGTGTCGCGTCCCGTACGAAGAACATCAGGTACCTTGTTGTCAATGCCCCCTCTGCTTATAACATACTGTTGGGTAGACCTATGCTGAACAAGCTGAGGGCGGTGGCATTGACGAGGCACATGAAGATGAAGCTGCCTGACTTGGGAGGGAAGGTGATTACCATCAAGTCAAACCAGAAGGAGGTTAAGAGATGCTATGAGAACAACCTCAAAACGAAGAGAGGGGTGTTCATGGTTACCACCAGGGCACCAAGTGAAGAAGGGGTCGCCCCAGCAAAGATCGCTTGTGCAGAGATCGTCCGGGAGAGGCGACCCGAACCAGCAGGGGAAGTTCTGGAGAGGGAGATTGGAGATAGGGTGTTCAAGCTTTGCAAATCATTGGGCCAAGCAGCACATGACCAGATCGCCGAAGTCATAGCACGACATCTGAATGCCTTCGCATGGTCCGCCAAGGACATGCCAGGCATAGACCCAGACTTCCTGTGTCACCGCCTCACCATGGACCCCAAGGTCAGGCCTGTCCGCTAGAGAAAAAGGAAGTTCAATGAAGAGAGGAGGCAGGTCATAAAAGAATAGACGAAGAAGCTGCTGAGCGCCGACCACATAAGGGAAATCCAGTATCCCGAGTGGTTGGCCAACGTGGTCTTGGTGAAGAAGGCCAACGGGAAGTGGAGGATGTGTGTTGACTTCATCGACCTCAACAAGGCATGCCCGAAGGACTCGTATCCTCTACCAAGCATCGATGCTTTGGTAGACAGTGCGTCAGGCTGCAAGATGCTCAGCTTCCTGGATGCTTTTCTGGGTACAACCAGATCAAGATGCACCCTAGGGACGAGTGCAAGACAACGTTCATGACAGAGTTGTCTTGTTATTGTTACACAGTGATTCTCTTTGGGCTCAAGAACGCAGGTGCCACCTACCAGAGGCTGATGGACAAAGTGCTCATGACCATGATAGGAGCAAATGTGCAAGCCTACGTGGACGACATGGTGGTGACCTCGCAGGTGAAATATCAGCATGTGACTGACTTGGAAGAGCTATTTATGACAATAGCTAAGTACAAACTGAAACTGAACCCCGAGAAGTGCGTATCGGGGTGGAGGCCGGTAAATTCTTGGGTTTCTTACTTACGGAGCGTGGGATATAGGCAAACCCCGAGAAGTGCGTTGCAATGCTTGCGAAGAAAAGCCCAGTCTCGGTGAAGGAGGTGCAGCAGTTAACAGGGCAGATGGCCACTCTGTTCAGATTTGTATCAGTTGGAGGAGACAAGGGTCACCCTTACTTCCAGTGTCTGAGGAGGAACAACAGGTTCGTCTGGACCAGGGAGTGCGAAGAGGTGTTCCTCAAGCTGAAGGAGTACCTGGCTAGTCCCCCAGTATTGTGCAAGCCACAGCTAGGTACTCCACTTCGCCTTTACTTTGTTGTGACGGAGCGGGCGATCAGTTCGGTCCGTGTGCATGAACAAGACCAAGTGCAGAAGCCTATATACTTCGTGAGCAAAGTATTGCAAGGGCCTGAGGTGAGGTACCAGGCCCTAGAAAAGGCAACCCTGGCAGTGGTGTTCTCAACGAGGAGACTTCGCCATTATTTCCAGAGTTTTACAATGGTAGTAATGACAGACCTGCCTATCCGCAAGGTTCTACAGAAATTGGATGTGGCGGGAAGGATGGTACGATGGGTAGTGGAACTCTCAGAGTTCGATGTCCAGTACGAGCCCCGAGGTCCTATCAAAGGCTAGGTTTATGCAGATTTTGTGGTAGAGCTCTCCTCGGTAGATGCGCATCAGGAGGAAGCCGACTTCCGATGGGTGCACTCTATATGGGTATTCTAACCAACAAGGCAGCGAGGCAGGTGTCATCTTGGAGGGACCGAACGGGCTATTGATCGAGTAAGCCCTATGGTTCGCCTTCAAGGCCAGCAACAATCAGGCAGAGTACGAAGCCCTCAATGCAGGCATGTTGTTGGCAAAGGAGATGGGAGCGCAGAGTCTGTTAGCGAAGAGCGACTCCCTACTAGTCACAGGTCAGGTAACTTGGGAATACCAGGCCAAGGACCCCAGATGGTCGCGTACCTAGGGTACGTCCAGGTTTTGAAGGGGTCATTCGCGGTGTTCGAGCTGGTGCACGTCTTCCAAAAACACAGTTTTGAGATGCCAAGACATTCTCAAAGTTGGATTTTCCTTTTGAAAGCTTATCCACAGTACTTACAATATAATGCACTTTCCTTTCAAGATTTTCACAATTTTCACAAATGAGAGTGTCACACTTGCAAGAAGAGTTTTTGCAATGTGTTTCAAGATTTTTAAAATCCCTTTTTGATTTTTCCAGCTCTTCTTCAAGTGCCTTAACTCTCTTTTCAAGCCAGCTGTTAAGATCCTTCAATCGGTTGTTTGAAAGAACCAATTGATTAGTTTCATCATGTGTTTCTTGAAAAGCTTCAAGCAATTCACTATAATTTTCTTCATTTAAAGAAGCACATGAACTTACTTCACTTGAGCTGCTTGATTCATCATCTCCTTCAGCAATCAAGCATATGTTTGCCCTTTCTTCTTCACTTGATGATGAACTTCATGAGAAGACTTCATTCTCATCCCAAGCTATGTAGGCCTTTTTTACTTTCCCTTCTTTTCTTTGTAGCTTGACTTTTTCTCCTTGCTTTCTTTGTTTGGGCAATCTGCCTTTATGTGCCCTTGCTTACCACAACCAAAACAGGTATAGTTATTGGAATTAAAATCATTGGATTTTTTGTTTCCATACCTTTCTTTGTTGGTGTCTTTGTTGCGGTTCCTTTTCAAGAATTTGCTAAACTTTCTAGATTGCAAACTAAGGTTCTCTTCATCACTTTCATCATTGGATTCTTGCTTGCCTTTGTGCTTGACAACTTTTAAGGCAATACTCCTTACATGCTTGTCTTCGCTTTCTTGAACATTGAGTCGATTCATTTCTAACTCATGTTCCCTAAGCTTGCCAACCAAAGAAGCCATACTCAATGATGTTAGATCTTTAGATTCAGATATAGCAGTTACCTTAGGTTGCCAAGACCTATCAAGACATTTGAGTATCTTGATGTTTAACTCTTCTTTTTCAAAGGTTTTGTCAAGGCTCATGAGATGATTGATGATGTGCGTGAACCTTTTCTGAACTTCAGCAATTGTCTCACCCTTGAGCATTCTGAACATTTCATACCCTTGGATTAGAGTATGTTTTCTAGCTATTTTCACCTCAATGGTACCTTCATGAGTTACCTCCAAGGTGTCCCACATTTCCTTTGCTGATTTGCATTGAGAGACCCTGAAAAATTCATCTGAATTCAAGGCAGAAGTTATTATGTTTTTAGCAATGCAATCAAATTTGGCCTTCTTGCTTTCAGAATCAGTCTATTGAGACCAAGGTTTTTCAATGGAATATCCATCTTTTTCAAATTTTGGAACAAATGGGCCATTTTCAATTGCATCCCAAATACCTTTGTCAAGTGATTCTACAAAGATTTTCATTCTGACTTTCCAAAATCGGTAGTTCAAACCACAAAACAGAGGTGGTTTGTTGATTGAAGCACCTTCCCCAAAAGGTAGTCTATCAGCCATTTAAAAACAGTTTTAGGATCACACTTGAATAAATTTCAAGAACCAAGCTCTTGATGCCAATTGTTAGAATGTATGGCTTTAAACTAGAGGAGGGGTGAATGGTTTAAAGAGGGTTTTCACAAACTTTTAAGTCTAGAATGAAATTACTTAGAGAAAACTTGAATCATAATTCAGTTTTCCAAAAACACAAAGCAAATAAGCACAGCACCAGAAAAACAATCGGTTGTTTCGCAGAAACAATCGGTTGTTTATACCAGTTCACAAATATAAAATTGAATTTAAAGACTTTAAGGATAGAGAGATTGAACACACAGATTTATACTGGTTCACTCTTAACCAAGAGCTACATCCAGTCTTCCCAGAAACCATTGGGGAATCCACTAAGCAATCAACCCTAGATTACTTACAACACTACCAAAGAAGTGACCTTGATCCCTTCAAGACACACACTTCCTTTGGCTCAGCATAACACCACTAAGAATGCTGATCTTGACAACCTCAAGAACACACAACACTTCTCAGCTTCACATACAGATTTTTTTCAAAGGTACAAAGGATTACACTTGTTACAGAAAAGATCTGAAATCAATACAAGATGAAAATCCTATATCACACTCTCTTTGATCCAAGCAATCTCAAAAGCAAACTTCAACTCTTCAAAAGCAAAATCAGTGAAAAACTCAAATTTGTTTTTCTTTGATTAAATCTAAGTTGTTGTTTGTAACAAAATCTGAACAAACTATTTATTGGATTCAAAGCCTGGTCAAAGCATTTAAAACTGGAGCGTATTCAGTTATAATATAATTTAATGCTCAGTCAAAGCACAAAATAGTTTTCTGTTATGGTCCCAAAACAAACAATCGGTTGTTTTAACGAATCAATCGGTTGTTTTGGTTTGACATATGGGTGGCAAAGCGGGCTGGTCCGCCCCGCAAAAATAATGCGGGCCAGTTTTCGTGACCCGCCCCGCGTGCGGGCCGGCCCGCATAACTTTTACAAATAAAATATTATATATAGATGTAATATGAGATTATGAATTAATCAAACCTGTTGTGTACTATAAAGTATGACAAACAAATACACCTTACAAATTCTGAAATTGATTATACAAGGTGTCCAAAAAACAAGTACACATCATCAATTCAAAAACAACACTGAATAAATAAGCAACTGACATCAATTAACAATCAAGAGCAGTTATCACATCAAACACTTGTTATGCATTTGCTATTATGTCATCTTCTTCCACTTCAAGAACATTAGATGCAACCTTAGAAGAGCTTTCATCTTCTACTTTTTGATAATTATAATCTTTTCCATCATCTGCATATATTTGAACAATGACAATGAAAGAATGAATTTACCCTAAAAAAATCCTTGCTTCCAAAAATAATACAATAACAATAGAATTGGTTAAAATAAATAAATTACCTTCAGAAAATCCATGCCTCCAACTAGAAGTACAAATAATTGCTTCCACATTTTCAGACAAAAGATAATTCCTATACTTGTTAAGAATTCGAGAACCAATGCTAAATGTTGATTCTAATGCAACTGTGGTTATAGGAATACTCAACAAATCTCTAGCCATTAAAGCAAGATCCGAAAAACGTTGACTATTATTTTTCCACCACTCTAACACATGCATATGCTCCAAAAAATCAAAGTCCAAAGTTGGCTCGTTCAAATAAGTGTCGAGTTGTGTTTTTGCACTTTGATTAGCTACTTGAAGCTTGCACATTTTTAATTCCTATTATAAATGAAATAAGTTAGTAACATGGGGCAAGTACAACAAAAACTAAAAAATGAGCTGAAGTACATTCAAGTAAGCAACTTACATAAAAAAGACTTGGTTTAGAAGTAGATGGGGATGAAGATTGTCCTTGCTTATGCTTTAGAGTATTTGATGTTGTTGCTCTCAAACCTTTGCTAGAATATTTGGCAAAAAGTTTGTATATTTTTTGTTTGATGTTTTCCAATTTCAACTCCCATGTCAATGAATCAATTTTTTCAAAGCAAAAACTCAATATTTCTAACTTCATCCTTGTGTTTAAAATTGCACCAAATGCAAGTACAACACTATATTCATCCCAATATTTTTGAAATTTGACTATCATCAATTCAACCATATTTTTAATTAGTGCATCTTCATCTTTCACATTTTCTATCAACAAGCTTTGAATTTTCCAAACTTTTAAAAAATACAAGTTGGAAGTTGGATAATTTGTAGCAGAAATCAAGGTAGTGATATCATAAAAGGGTAAAAAGAACTTACAAATTTTTTCTGCTCTCTCCCAATCTTCCTCTGAAGGGCAATATTTATAAGATTCATCAACCAAGTGCAAGCTTCCAAAAACACGTTGATATTTAAGAGCACTTTTAAGCATCAAGTAAGTTGAGTTCCACCTTGTAGGGACATCAAGACATAAACCACATGATGCATCAATATCACTAAACTTTTCCAGACATTGTTTGAATTTCACCATTCTACTCTCTGAACCCCTCACATATTTGATGTTATTTCTAATTTGGTTCAAAGCCTCACCAAGCACCTTTAATCCTTCTTGAACAATTAAATCTAATATATGTGCACAACAATGAACATGAAAGAATTCACCACCATATATCAAACCGTTTTGTAAAAGAAGTTGGCTTCTTAGAGTATTTTGGAGAACATCATTAGTAGAAGCATAATCCAAAGTGATAGAAAATATTTTTTTCTCTAATCCCCAATCTTGTAAAAATTCATAAAATTTCTTAGACAACTCAAAACCTGTATGGGGGGCGGCATATGACAAAAGTTGAGTAGCTTGCTATTTAACTTCCAATTTAGGTCAACAAAATGAGCAGTCAATGATATGAAACCTTCAGTATTAATAGATGTCCATAAATCAGAAGTTAAGCATATCCTACTAGGAATAAAAACAAGCAATTCCTTAAGCACTGTCTTTTCTTTGATATACATTCTCCCAATATCAGCCTAAACAGTGTTTCTAGAAATCATAATTGCATCAGGACACAAGTAGCTTATCCAAGTCCTAAGTTCAGGATACTCAACAAATTTATAAGGCAAATTATGTATAATGATTAGATTAGACAACAATTCACGATGTACAACTTGATCTATCTTTTTTCTTTTCAACTTTCCTTGCATATCTAAAATCATTTGACCCACATCTTCAGTTTTTCTTTTATCACATTTCATAATATGACAATTTAAATGAGAAGTGCCATATTTTCTTCCACAAGTTAGATATATTCTATTGCAACTATTGCACCTTGCCCTTTCTTTTCCATCTTTATCCACCCCAATCTTAGTAAAGTACTTCCAACAATCAGAGGTGGTAATCTTATCCCTTTTCTTTTTGTCACCTTCAACAGTTTCGGATTGGTTTTCAAAATCATCTTTCTCAATTTCATTTTCACATTCGGGAATATTAATATCCTCTTCTTCAGCCATTCCAATTTCAAAATTAAGATCCTGATTAATTAATAGCATAAACATAATAACCTATCTAAACATAACCATATACACAAAAAGATAAATGCAACATAACCAACATGATGTAGAATATAAAAATTACCCCAAAACAGAAAGTTGTCACCTACAAAGCCAATACTGTAATAACAAATACAAACAAGTTGTTGCTCCACAAATCTTGAATTACTAAATCCCAAAACTGCAAAAAAAGGTAGTGGAAAAAAAATCATGAGTAAAAATGGTGGTTGCAATGGTGGAAGGTTAAGGAGGAAGGGATAGAACCTGGAGGAAGACGGCGGTGGAGGGCGACAGCCGCAGATGGTGGTGTTGGCGGTGGACGACGACGGTCGCAGTATGGTGGTGTTCGCGGTGGAGAGAAGGAATCGGGAGGAAGAATGACAGCGGTTGGCGGTGGAGGACGGCGGAAACATGTTCGTGGAGGAAGAATGGTAGCGGCTGGCGGTGGAGGACGGCAGAAACATGTTCGTGGAGGAAGAATAGAACGGTGGCAGGTGTCGTTCGCTTCGTAGTGGTAGTCGATCGCAGGTGTATTTTAGGGTTTCAATTGAATGTGATTTTGGGGAAAAAAAAGGCACCAACAGCATCAGCTCAGCACATGCGGACCCCTAATGCACACAGAACTTCGTAAGCGGGTTGGCGGGTCAGCCCGCCCCACCCCGTCGTAAGCCTGCACAGGCCGCGGGTTATGCGGGGCGGGCTTAAGTGGGTTGGCGAGTCAGAAAAGGGAACCCGCCCCGCGTTTTTTGGTGCGAGCTGTGGGTCGGCCCGCGCGGCCCGCCCTGTTTAGCCACCCCTAGTTTGACAGCAAGTCAACCATCAAAAACAGTTTTCAACCTTTCTAAAAACACCTAAGTATAAAACAATCGGTTGTTTCGTCAAAAGAACAGGTTGTTTTTCACTTAGTTTGAAAAACACTTTTCTTTTAAAAGGGTTGAAAATGCTTAAGCTTTGGATTTAATCAAGAGTGGATTTAACACATAAAATCTACCCCAGATCCTATCTAAAGACCTTTGACTCGAGATCAGTGTACTCTTGACCTTTGTCGTAGAGTTGTTTCTTGATCACTTTCTCAGTCTGGTGTAGACTGCTTATCTCTAGGTCCAAGGCAGTTTCCCGATTGGTGAAGATCAGGACCAGCTGGGCCAGTACTTCCTTCTTCTTTTCTTCCGCCAAAGCCAAGTCTTCTTTGGCCTTCGCCTCCACCAAGGCCAGTTGCTCCTTCATCGCCTCAGCCTTGTCGATGTAGGCAATTGCTTGGGCAAGGAGCTCGCCAAAGCCAAGTCCCAAGCGTTCCCTGGCCATGTCCTCGCCAACCTCCACCGTTGCCCCTCGTTGGAAACCTTTGAGGGTATGCTGAAGGACAACAGGAAGCTCGGGTGCAGGCGGGGTTTGCCCATCATCAGGGGTGCTCTCACCGCCACCTTCAAGCGCAAGGGGGTCGTGAGGTGAAGAGGCGCTTGGCGGGTGCTCCTTAAAAGATGCAGGGCGATCCGCAGTTGTGGAGTGAGAAGTTGCAGCTACCATCGCCCTGCGTCTTTTAAAGACAGACCCTTCAGCGGAGTCCTCATCGGACTCGATCTCCACCACCCCTTTGCCTTTCTCAAGGAGAGTTGGAGCGGGTGATGCCTGGACAGCGGTAAGGGGTACCGCGGCAATGGGGGCAGAAGGAGTGGGGGAAGGCGCAGCGACGGTAGAGATGGGGGCGGGAGGAGCAGAGGCACTCGCGACCCTAGGCGCCCCTGGGCGACGAGCAACAACGTTAGTAAGGCTCGCTCGCTTTTCCTTGTTCAACACCATATATGCGCCAATGTCAGAATTCAAGAGGTAAGCAAAGCAATACAGAGTACAAGGGTAAGCGTATAAGCATGAAGGGGCATAATATGCAAGTATAGCAGTATGCTAATAGGCATGGTAAGAAGCAAAGACGAAACTTAAGATGTGCAAGCTAACCAAAGACACGCAAAGTGGGGTGAGAAAGGTTTAAAGACAAGTACCGATATAGCCCTTGAGATCAGAAGGGCTGAACTCGTATTTGATTAGTTGGGCAGTGTTGAACACCACCCCTAGGCTTGCGAGAACTTGGCAGAGCTCGCGATCATGAGGAGTCAGCTCTTCAAGAGTCCTCGGCTTCTTGAACTCTAGCTTCTTCACCCAATAAAGTGGGAAGTCATCCAGAAGGGTGCGATCGTAGTCGGTACAACACATCCTGAAGAACTTTCCTTTGAAGCCCTTATACGATTGTTGGAACAGGGTGAGGAGAACTCACCCTGCCACCTCGTTAAAGCTCACCCAAAGCTTTTTCCCTGGATTCTTGGCCTCGAAGAAATAGAGGAAGACGTCCACGGAGGGGGTGTGCTCGAAGTGGTTGCAGAGGATCGCAAATGCCCTCACGAAGGCCCAACTATTGGGATGCAGCTATGCAGGGACTATGTTAATCTCCGTCAATAGAGCCCGCTTGAACCCCGTGAGCGGTAAACGAAGCTTGATTCGTTTGAAGATGGTGGCGTAAAGAAAGAATAAGGGCTTCCCGCCGTTTGCACGTGCATCAACGCACACGGGCTCACCCACGGCGCAGGGTTGGACGATACATACGCATCGCACTCCCGCCCAAACACACGAAGCATATGAGCGGCCTCATCCTCCCTATGTTTCATCACATCCTTATTCGAGGTGAGAGCGGAGGTCTCAACAAGGACGTCCTCAGAGGCCCAGGGGTAAAGGGCTCTATAATCTACTTTGGGATGAGGGATGAATGTTGTTTTCATTCGAGCCATCTCGAAGAAATCTAAAAAACATGAAAAAGAAAGAAGAAAATAAGGGTTTAGAAGAGGGTGATGGCGTAACTCAGCAAAACCAGGTAAACCCCACACTCGAAGAAAACCCAGAAAAACAGAGGAACGGGGAAAAAGCAGAGAAAGCTTAAAATGAAAGAATTTAAACAGGCCCAGGCAGTTATCAAGTAGCGAAATCGAAGAACAAGGGCGATCAATGGATAAAAATCATACCTTTGATCGACGAAAGTTGAAAGTTCTGGTTTTTCGCGAGGGGAGGTGAGAGTGCTTGGAGAAGAAGAAGGTGAAGCATGCAAAAGGTTTTTGATAATGGAACAGTGATTGGGAGTGCACGTTTTCAAATGCTTAACGTAAACTAAGAAGCGCAAGCGACGTTAAGTCCTGGCCGTTGGATCAAGACATGTGTGCGCAGATTAAAACGGGCACAGAGAAGCGTCACTTCGCTGCATTGTTCACGTCCCGTCATGCAGAGCCACGTAGGTCGCCAGGGCGAGGACTTAGTCTCTTCGCTAAACAAGTTGCAGCTCGAGACTGGGGGGCTTGTGTACTGACCAGTCCTCGGGTGTCGTTGATCGCCAGTAATAATGGGGCCACATAAGCTGAGTCCCACAAGCGGCGTGGGTCAGTGTCTCGCAAGGCACGTGAGCCAAGGTGCCGAAGAGTCGATCACCAGGATGGGCTGGTGTGTCCTCAGTAGTATAGTGAGGGCGATGAGAGATTGGACATCGGTGACCACACACCAATTATCAGTTGGGAAGAAGCCTAGATCACGAGGGGCCCACGCATGTGGTGTGGATAACGCGATCAGGCGTGACACAAGTAAAGAGCCACTGGAGGAGATACGACCTGCGAGGGTCAACGTTCCAGTGGTGAGTTGCATGCATGGCACGTGAACAACTAGGGCATTCTCAGGATGGATGGCCCTAGAGATTAGGTGCACAAGTTGGTACCCAGGTGGTCATCCCCTCAGAGGTTGCACTACAGCAAAGGAGCCTTACGCGCTAGATTGCCCTAAGAGTGGGTGATATCGGCGCTAAGGCACGCCCTCAGTAAACCTATTTATGGTTAGCAGAGTCAGTGGAAACCCTAGAATATATAAAGGGGGTAAGAAACCTAATAAGGTACGCACAGTTTTACACAATTCTTACGCAACTTTATGCGACACACACACAAAGAGCTTTCTACAACTTACTTTGGTGTTTCCTAGCCCTACGCTGACTTGAGCGTCGGAGTGCAAATGGCCTCTAGGGCGCCCTTTGTCCTTATGATTTTAGGTGTTTGATCGAATGAGAGCACGAGCGAAAGCAGGGATACTTGGGCGTGTGGTCGTCGTAGGCGCGCAAAGGCAATCAAGTCAACCGACAGGAACAATTTTAGTTATTGAAATGTTATTATGATAGTAATTTATAAAGCATCTTATTTTGCTTATTATGTTGATTGAAACAATTTAAGTACTAATTAAATAATTAAAGAAAGAAAATTAATTTGATGTCATGGTAATAAATTAGAAAATTTATGCTACAAATTAGAAAATAAATACGGCCACACATTTTTCAATTAGAAGCAAAAATTTATAAGATTACAAATAATTATTTTAAAGTATATTTAGTAAGAATTGGGTAAAGAGAATTAATTAAATATTTTTGAAAATTTTGTTAATGGTGTTGGACTTTGGAGCTTTGATGTTTCAAATTCACATGAAGCCTGAAGCTTGAAGCTGTGCTGCTTTTTGGTTTGAGTTTAGATTAGTTGTTTAGAATATTTGTTAAGATCAAATCTAATTCCTACACAAAGCTTGATCTATCAGTTTTAAAAGAACCAAAGTCTCTTTCCAAGCAAAGGGAAAACAACCGGTTGAATCATCGAGATAATCGGTTGTTTGTCACTTAGCTGGCTTTAGGTTTCTGAAACTGCTTTTTGAATTAGTTATGCAACTGCTTAACTCATTCAACCGGTTAAATCGTGGTTTCAACCGGTTAAATGTGTGTTTTCATAACAACTTTTTTGAAAACTTGTTTTAACTAATTCAGTGATTAAAACTGCCTTAAGCGACTACATTTCGAAGCTATAAATATAGTCTCTCTTTCAAAGCAAAATACACATTCAAAGACAACAAGTATTGATACATATTTGAGATCAAAGAAAGAGATTTGTTTTTCAAATGAGTTTTTCAAAAGTCCAAGATTGTTGTTCAAGCTTTGTTGTGGTAACAAGTTCTGATCATAGGAGTTTCTTGTATTGTGCAAATCCAGGTGTTTTCTATCCTTGTTTAGTTACTTGTAATAGTACTTCTTTTTACTGCTGTGTGTTCGAAATCCTATAAAGACAGAGGTTGTTCTGTCTTGAGGTGTGAAGTGTTGCAAAGAGGGTGAGTAGGCTTTGTGGGATTCAAAGTCACCTCTTTGTGGTGTGTGTTGTAATCTGATTGTGATTACTAGTGAAACTCAGAGGATTGTCTGAGAACTGGATGTAGCTCTGTGTGAGTGAACCAGTATAAACCTTTTGTGTAAATCTCTCATTCTCTCAAACTCTTTATAATTGTTTGTGATAATTCATTAATTTATGTTGCTAGTATAATCAATCGACTAAAACGAAGTTTTAACCGTTTAAAATTCTGATAACAGTTTCTGTTTGATTGTTTGATTGCTTTCATTAATTGCTTATCTGGATTGTTTGATAAAGATTCATTCTAAATCTTTGTGAAAATCTTTCACTAAACAATTCACCTCCTCTTTTTTAAGCCATCAATCCTTACAAATGGTGTTTATAATACATTTTTTGTTCTATTGGTTCAATTCGTCTTGTGCTGGGTTTTATTTGGTTAAAATATTTAATAGGTGTTCTTGTCGGTTGACTTGATTGCCTTCGTACGTCTATGACGATCACACGCCTAATTATCTCTGCCTTCATTCGTGCCTTTCTCCGATCAAACACCTGAAAATGCAAAGACAAAGGGTGCCCTAGAGGCTGTTTGCACTCTGACGCTCAAGTCAGTACTAGGCTAGGAAACACCGAAACTTAGCTGTAAAAAGCTCTGTGTGTAATTTGTGTGTGTATTCGCGTAAGTGTTGCGTAAAACTTGTGTACCTTATTAGGTTTGATATTACCCTTTATATACTCTAAGGTTTCCACTGTTTCCGCTAACCGCAATTAGGGTTACTGAGGGTGTGCCTTAGCACCGCTATCACCCACTCTTAGGGTAATCTAGCGCGTAAGGCTCCCTTACTAGAGTGCAACCTCTGACGAGATGACCACCTGGGTACCAACTTGTTTACCTAATCTCTGGGGTCATCCGTCCTGGGAGTGCCCTAGTTGTTCACGTGCCATGCATGCAGTTTACCCCTGGAACGTAACCCTCTTGGGTCTTATCTCTTCCAGTGGTTGTTTACTTGTGTTACACCTGAACGCGTCATCCACACCACACGCATGGACCCCTCGTGATCTAGGCTTCTCCCTAACTGGTAACTGGTGTGTTATCTGGGATCCATCTCTTGTGGCCCAGCTTTGCTATTTGACTCGCCGATGCCCGAGGACACGTCAACACATCCTGATGACCGATGTATGGCCACTCCTTGACCCTCTAGGCGTACCGCTTGTGGGGCCCAACTTTCGTGACCGACACCCGACCACTCCTCGACACCCAACTTTCGTCTGCAAGGCACTGGCCATGCCGCACGTGGACCCCAGCTTACGTGGCCACATGACTACTAGCAATCAACTATGTCCGAGGACTGGTTGGTACAATAGGTATTTATGGAAAACTATAAGAAATATTATATCGGTTATATGTGGTGTTTATGAATTTTCCTGAATTTTACAAATTCATTTAATAATTTTTCATAATATAATCTAAATACACGTTGAACTTTTTTAAGATTTCAAAATTTATGAAAAAGTAAAAAACAATAAAAAAATTATATATATATATATATATATAATAGTTGTATCACTCTGAAAGTTTATTTGGATGTTTACAACTATTTATATATATTTAAATTAAGATGAATTTATTTTATTACAAAATTATCTTTTATACTCTATATATATATATTAATATTTAGTATTATGATCTTTTTAAAGGGAGTTATCTTTTACACATTGTTACATGGTACACTTATCCTATACCACTTGGAGAGATTCTAGGGCTACATTATAACTCGGTCTATATATACCAAATTACGTTCTACATAAAGGATGATCTAATACATAACACATAAAGTATTTTCAACTCATATTTTATCCTAGACTCATTATATTTTGTGTTTTTACTGACTTGAGCGGTCAATGTGTCATCGCAAGAGGAACCCCTCGTTTCTCGAAAGTTGAATCACTAGAACTTGAAGAGAGACTACTAGGAGGTCATCCATATTCTGACTAATCTCGAGCTGACAACAAAATATTAAGTTGGTGAGCTCCGTCTCGGTCTGTTTGAAGAGTTCGTCCTTGCGTTCTAGCTCTTCCTCCAGTTGGCCAAGTCGTTTCTCTTGCCGAGTTGACCTTTCCTCAAGCCTAGTCATCTTCGTCTGCGACCCTTCTGTCTTCTCCTGCAAGCCAATGATCTCATTTTGGAGAGCCAAGACCTTTGCGTGAGGCCCCAAAGTTTCCTAGGACTTCTCGAATAGAAGCTTCTTGGTCTCCTTATCAGTTTGGCGAAGATCTGACACCTCCAAATACAAAACGGTTTCGCGACGTTTGAACTCCTTGATCTGAAGTGCATGTTGGCTAGCAACCTCCTTCAGCTCCTGCATTTTGGTCAGGTTGAGGCTAGAGGCAACGAAGTCCCCAGGGCACTTGGCTGCGTGCTTTTGCAGGGGGTCTTCGTCCATGCTCTCTATCCTCTCCCGATCTTAGAAGGATTGAAGGGCCCATTGGAGGAAGGCGGGTAGGTCAACAGGAGGCGTGCCATGATCACCTCCAGAGGCGCTCTCCCTCCCACTTTCGTGTACCACGATGTCGTGAGGAGAAGAGGCACTTGGGGGGTTTTCCCTAAAGGATGGGGCACGATTGTCTGAAGCTAAGTTTGTTGGAACCGCAACATCGACTTTCCTCTTCCTCGTGAAGACGAGGCCTAAGCAGGTGTCCTCGTCTTCAGTAGCAGTAGCCTCAGCCACCCCCTTCTGTCTTTGGTCTACAGGATGAATAGGGGCATCAGCAGTAGAAGGGCCAGGAGCAGCCTTGCGTTTGAGGGCTATTTCGGCTAGCTGCCTCCTCTTCTTAGCGTTCAACACCATCCCTGCACCAGAAGATGAGATACATGAAAATTTGAATAAAACAAAGTGCACTTACAAAGAAATACGAGCAGAAGCAGAGGCAAGCAAGGTAGCAATATAACCCTTAAGGGCCTTAGGGCTAAACTCAAGTTTGAGCAGCTCAACCGTGTTAAACGGTGCTTGAAGACCAGAAAGGAGGTCGCACACCTCCCGTTCTTGTGGAGGAAGGTCCTCGAGGCACCTAGGCTTCTTGAGTTTGGGTTTCTCCACCCAGTAAAGGGGGAACCTGTCCAAAAAGGTTGGTCCCTCCTGTTGCATCGAACTTTGAAGAAATGCTTCTTGAAGCCTTTATAGGACTACTGGAAGAGCGTCAGCAGAACCCTCCCAGCAACTCCGTTGAAGCTGACCCACAACTTCTGGCCTGGGCTCTTCACTTCAAAGAAGTATAGGAACACGTCCACTGATGGCGTATGGCCAAGGCAGTGGCACAGGATTGCGAAGGCCCTCACGAATGCCTTGCTGTTTGGATGAAGTTGGGTGAGGGCGACGTTCACTTTGATGAGAAGGGATCGCTCAAAGGGAGTGAAGGGAAGGCGCAGGGAGAGCCTTCGAAAGACCGTCGAGTAGACGAAGCAGAAAGGTCCCTCAGGGTCTGATGACTCGTCAGAGCACATGGGCTCACCTACCCTACAGGGCATAACCCTCACGAACTTATCATGCTCCTTCTTGAAGACGCGAGACTTATGACAAGTTTGTTTCTTCCTATAGGTTGCTATGCTCGCAAGGGAGGTAAAGCTAGAAGTTTCCTCTAAGAGGTTGTCAGGCGCCCAACGGTACAAGGACCTATAGTCTGGAGGAGAAGGAGTTGGATTTGGTGTTGAGGGTGGAGTTGAGGTTGGGGTAGAGTTTGGAGTTGAGGCCGAAGAAGGATTCGGTTGAGCCATCTTAAAGAGAAGAGCTAAAAAAGAAGAAGAAAAATGAAGCTTTAGAGGAAGAAGATGGTGCGACTCAGGAATCCAGAAAAACAGAGAATGCACGAACCAAGAGCGTAAAATGTAAAGTGCAGAAAACATAAACAATCCCATAACAGTTATAACATGTTATGAGTATCGGAATCATAAAGAAGGGGTGATCATAAAGTAAAGAATATACCTTTGAGCAATTAGGGTTCGAAGGTTGAAGTGGTTGTGGAAGAAGAGAGAGCGTTTTGAGAGCAAGAAATGCTTGAGAAATGCTAAGAGAAGTAATGAAACAGTGAAGGAGCATAGGGGTTTGAAGGGTTTAACGTATATGAAGAAGCGCAAGCGACAATGAGCCTTAGTTGTTGATCTTGCCACGTGTACGCTGATTAAAAAAGTATGGTGAGACGTCACTTCGGTGCATTGTTCACATCCTGTCACCCCAATGCCACGTAGGTCGCCACAAACGATTACTTAGCCTCTTCGCTGAAACAAGTTACAACTTGAGCCTGGGGGCTTGTGTACTGGCCAGACCTCGGACCTCGGTTGTGAAAGAGGTAAGGTCCGACAGTAATAATGGGTCACGTAAGTTGGGCCCCACAGATAGTATGAGTTAACATGAGTATCAAACAAAATTTATATATTTCATTACACATAACATGAAAAACAAATTCAACAAAAAAAATTGCAATTATATAATCATAATGATGCTAATTCCCACAAAAGAAATAATAATAATAAAAAATAAGACAAATTAAAATATATCTAAATTTATTTAATTACAATATTTAATAATAACTTTTTTTAAAAAAATTTAAAAATGCAAAAACGTATGCGTTTTGCATTTATATTGTTGTTAGGGTAAATAGTCTCTATGATCAATTTGAAGTATCAAAACTAAAAAAAGAAAGTGTTAGGTTTAGTGATTAATCTGTTCTTACATCTGGTGGAAAGGGTGGGCAAAAAATCCAAATTAAAAAATCAAATCCATAATTATCCAAATCTATATTAGTTTTAATCCATTTAAATGGATTTATCTCAAATCCAAATCCATATTTTTGGATTTTAAATCCAATCCATTTAATTGAATATGGATTAGATATAGATTGGATACATTTTTGGATTATCCAAATTGCATTTTGGGTTGGATTTTGACTTGGCTCGATCTAGGTTGAGCAAAGTCGGCTCAAGTCCACATCGAGCCGAGTCGTTCGGACCCAAGTCGAATCGAGTCGGTATGGGTCAAAGTCGAGCCAAGTCGTTCCAGACCAAAGTCGAGCCGATATTGAGCCGAATTGGTCCGCGTTGGTTGAATCGGCTTAAACTTAGTTCGAGCTAAGTTAGTCGGTGTCTATATCAAAATAGATTTAATATAATTAACAAAATAAATTTAACTTAATTAATAAAATGAATTTAATCTATATATAATCCACTTTAAATGAATTTAAAAAAATCAAAAAAATTTAAATAAATTTTTGATGTAATTAAAATAGATATAGATTTTAAATTCAATCCATTTATTTGGATTTGGATTTTCATTCAATTTTAAAAGATACTATCTGGTGGTGCCTATCTAGCGATTTTGTGGATATATTTGAAACTTCTCGAAACTTCTTTAATTTCATGTAACTCCTTTTTTTTTTTTTTATCAGCATGTAACTCCTTTCAGAATACAAAACGTTTGGGGCACATTTTAAAATCTTCCAAGTTCTTTTCTTCGTTCCCCTCGTCGATACTCGTAGGTACGTCAAACATTCCTTTCGTTCGAATTTCTTTTTTCGATTCATCCCGAGATTCGTTTGGAGTCTTCTGGAAAAAATTGTCTTTTTGTTTAGTCATAGTTGGGTAGTCGATATTTGTAGCCATGGATTACATTGCTTTGTTTTTGACACCGTTTTTGTTAAGTTAGGGTTAAGGAAATATTGTCCGTACTGAATGTTGCTTCTCCAACCAACTACATCCTAATAGTTGTTGCTTCATTCGAACGTTGTTGCTTCATTCGCGCCTTTGGT
Organism: Phaseolus vulgaris; assembly: GCF_051622355.1. Classification (NCBI taxonomy): domain Eukaryota; kingdom Viridiplantae; phylum Streptophyta; class Magnoliopsida; order Fabales; family Fabaceae; genus Phaseolus; species Phaseolus vulgaris. Next base: position 10,755,679 of record NC_143507.1, read on the forward strand.
ATTCTCTACACACACTTCAGTGTTATTTCAACGCCAATGTGTTTTCTTGTCTCTTCGAGTTTAAGGGTTCATCTTGTCAGCAATGGTGTCCCTAGTGTCAGTGGAAGAAGTTTGCAACCTTTTTTCAGTCTTTGTACAAAAATCTTAAGCATTGCTTTGTCAAAGTCCGACCTTTGCTTAGGGAGGCCAGGATTTTGGAAGGGTTTCCTCTGTACCCCTCGCCGGTTGGAGGACTTGGATGCCAAAGAGCGAGAAATTGGAAAAGATGGATATAATTTTTTACACCTCTACCCTTAGAAAGGCCTACATTGTTATAACTCCCCTTCCCCGAGTTTTTTATTTTCTGTATTGTATGTTATTTTGTAAGTATATGACTGGAGCTCTTTGTGCAGATTGCCAAATGTTCATTTCAAACGCGGAGTTGGCACGGCGACTCAAGGAGGATAAGCCTACCATTGGTGTGGTGGAAGTCGGTCCCAACAAAGGTGGTGCTAGCAGCATCGGCGATAATTCCGACGAGGGTAAGCAGATTGCTTCCTACTCCCACCTCAAGCGGAAACGAACGAGTAATGATGCCACCCGTTCAGTTTCCCACCAGTTCAAAATCAAAAGAAAAGCGGAAGGAAATTTGAATCCGGAAGGTTCATGTTTAGGGAAAAAGTTGAGCATGTGGGATCAAGAATTCAACTTTTCCACGCACAACAGATCACACAATGTCCTGGAAGGGGATGTGCCCAAGTTCGGGAGTTGGGGGGTCGACCAACTTTGTGGAGGTGCTGAAAAATATCTCAGCAGAGCCGTTGCGCTGATGTGTTTAGCCAATCTTAAGGCTAAGGAAAACGCAAATGTAGCCAATCTTAAGGCTATGGAAAACGCAAATGCGGAGAGCAAAAGGGAAAAGCAGCTACACGATTTACAGCAAGAGGTAGATAACCTGCAAGCCGATGTCAGCAAAAGGGAAAAGCAGCTCCGCGATTTACAGAAAGAGGTAGTTCAGCTGCTAGCCGATGCCGTCGAAGTTTACCGCCTCCGTTCCGAGGCGACCAAGTTGTCCAATGAGAAGTCTATCCTCTATCTTAAACTCCATAACATGGGAACAGAGAAGAAGCTGAAAGATGAGGAGCTCTACGAGTTGAGGAAAAAGAAGGCTGAATTCACCAAGTCAATCCAAGACTTTAATGTGAAGGAGGCCGAGTGGAAAGAGACGGAGGAGAGCCTGAAGAATCAGATTACCTTGTCTTTTGAGTCAGGGTTCGTCGCAGCTCTTGAACAAGTTGCTGTTCTTCATCTGACCATCGACCTATCCGAACTGGATCTGTGCAAGGTGGTGGTGGATGGTAAACTTGTGAAAGAAGAAGAAGCTTAAATTACTCTGTTTCTGAACTCAAGTAATCGTCTTTTTTTTGTCTTTCGGTTCACTTTTATGACATCGTACTTTATAGATCAAGTAGGCTTATTCTAATTAGAAACACTATTAATGTTTTTTGCTATGAAAGATCGATTGTAATTAAAAAACTTATATGAGGGCATGTTTTCGTTTCGCAAAGAATCTTGTCTTTTTTCCTCACGTGTATTAAAATTCAGTACATATTTCGTATTGTGATATAAAGTTATTTTTAGTTATTGATAGTTTTAAAACTATTTATGTAAAAAATAAATATCAAAATTATAGATTGAAAAATATTAAAAAAATTGTCCAAATCAGTTCTATACATATTTGATGTCTTCATCTTTTATAACTCTGGTTGCTTCCTAATAATAATAAAAAAAACTGAAAATTAAACATGTTCAATTAAGAAAAGAAATTTTATAATTTAAAAAAATGGAAGATGTACTTGCAAAACAACCGGATCGGTCCTTCATTAAGTTTTCTAAACTGTTGTTAATCCCAGATTAAAAAGTTTTTTTTGTCAGTTTACATGCAAAAGATACGTTATTGATATCTAAGCTAACATTCAGTGTGAGATAATTGAGTTAATTAATGTGTCTATATTTGTAGAGTTGTAATAGATCTCTTAGATTAAATTAAGTTTTCAAATTAATTTTTAGATTTTAGGTAAATTTTCGTATAGCAATTAAGTTTTCAAGTTAATTTTTAGATTTTAAGTAAATTTTCGTATAGCAATTAAGTTTTCAAGTTAATTTTTAGATTTTATGTAAATTTTCGTATAGCAATTAAGTTAATCATTTTGTATTTTGTGTTACAGTATGAATGTTAAAATTAATATGATCGAAAGAAATAAAAAATAATAATATTATAAATCTGATCACACATAGCATGAAAACAAATTCAACAAAACGATTTCCCATGTTTTTGTTATACATAATTTTTTTTTCTATTTTAATATTTCATTTTATTATTTTATTTTTTGTTATTTTGTCATTTTATTATTATTTAAATTTAAAATAAAAAAGTTAATATTAAATTTTAAAAAATTTATTTAATTATTTTATTAAGACTAGTGAGAATATAGTTTTTATCTAGTTTAGTTGATCTCTTAAACACTACATCTCAATATATATAAAAAAAATCCTTGTAAGGGTTTTACACTCGAGTATGTATCTACATTTTTTTTTTATCATTTATATATATTTATATTTAATATTAAAATTTAATTAAATAAATATGAATATAAATGAGATGACACATAAATTATCCATTAATATATTTTGATAAATATAGCCAATATAATAGTTAAATTTACAAATGTCATTGCAATGGTAAATTTACAAATAATAAATTTATTTTTAAGTTTACATATGTTATGTAATATAGTAAAAAAAATTTAAAAATATCATACAATATAATTTTTTATTTCTTTTATTTAATTACAAGTAAAAAATATATTAAATAAATTTAAATTTATAACACAATAAATATAATTATATTAAAATAATAGATTGGTAAATCAAAATTAATATAAAACTTAAAAAGAGGAATATAAATAATGAATTTTGAATAGGAAAAAAATGTGTTTTTCTATTGAATTTTGGTAATTTTTTTTTTTTAATCTGGAGTAGTGTTTTTTTCATATCTTCCTCTTAAAAATTATAGTTTTTATCTCTTCTTATTATTTGATTTACCGTAGAGATTTAAGTAAAATTTCATAAATATCTTATTAATGAATTTTTTTTTATGAAATTAGTAAATTTAAAATTTGGGTTTATTAATATGAATAGGTAAATTGCATGATTTTTACTTAAAATTTTAGAGATTTTGGATTATATAGTACTTAGGATTTGTAAATAATTTGAATAAACATAAATTGTAGGTAAACTAATATTTAAGAATGATATTCGTTTTGAAAACTATTTTTCCAAAACAAAATTATATAAATAAATATATATAAATTATTTAGTTTTTCTGTTTCTCCTACTAAAAAAATTCATGTCTCACTAAACAACTTTCTGTTTTTTTTTCTCTTCCACCTTCATTTTGCATTTTTATTATTTTTTATTTATTTCACGTTGTAATTCAATTTTTATTTTTCTTATGAAAATCAAATAAATCATAATACTTAACAATCTATTTTTTTTAATCTTATAAGAATATGCAAATAAGAAAATAATAAATAAAAGTTGTAAATTTAAAATTAAAAGAATTATGAATGATATGTATATCATTTGATTATTATTATAATTTAATTAATGAAGATTTTCGTTAACAATAATTTTTTTTTTGAATAATACTCAGCAAAAAAATCTCAAATATCAATTTTTATTTTTATTTAGCCTTTCCTTTAAAATATAATTTAATATTTTTTTAATATTTATATATATTTATTGATATTTAAAAGATACAGTACATATATTTATATTTTATTTAAATAAATATAAATACATATAATATATATATATATATATATATAAATACAGATACACACTGTGTTTCCTAGTTAAAACATAAATATGCTAATTATAGAAAAAGAAACAATAAATAAATAAGACAAATTAAGATATATAATTTCTTTTATAATTTTTTAATTACAATATTTAAAAATAACTTTTTTTTTTAATTTTAAAAATGAGAAAACGTCCGCGTTTTGAATTTGTATTGTTGCTAGTGTATAATAGTTTCTCTGAATCAATTTGAAGTATCAAAACTAAATAAGTAATTGTTGGGTTCTGCTCCTCCTAGCACAGCTCCTTCACCACTGAACCTTCCTTCAACATTCGCCGCCGCCGGGAAACCTCAAATTCGTGGTCGGAAGCACGCCGGAGGCATTTCAATCGAACTTGAACAAGGTAGTCATTCTCGTATTGCGTCTCAATCGCTCTCTATCAATTGCCGCACGATGTTTTGGTTGCTTTTGCTATGATTTAGAATACTGTCTACGTTCCTGAATCTTTCCCTTTTCTGATACTTAATAAGTTTCTATCATAATATGAGTGCTTTCAATGCTTTTGCGTTTAATAAAGTCAAACTCCAATTACACTCTGTGGTGACCCCATTTGAGTATTTTTTGTGCGGATTTCCCCCCTTTTCATATGCTCTCAAAGATTGTAGTTAGGATACATATACTTAGAAATGTTGTAGAGAGCAAAGTCATTAATGGGATTAGGATACAACACTTACTATACTTAATTTTAACCAAATTAATGTGCAATATGGTTGAAAAATTATATTTTTCAAACTCCTACCTTTCCCGTGGGTATGGGTTCAAACCTTCCTCATGCCAGTTTCCCTGCTTGGTGGGTAATCTTCCCACGAAGATATCTGGGACCTGGGGACTAATTGAATTGCTGTATCTGAGTGGAGATGCTTGCGGTTCGAGTTTGTGTAGTAATCTTTAAAGCGAGTCACTGTTGATAATCCCAACATGTCATTGACGTCTTGTCCATTTGTATTTTGGGATTGTCTTCCCGTTCTACAACCTTTTATCTCATCATTAAAATATGGTTGGAAATACGAAAGCGGGAAAAAGAAGGGCTTACCCATGAGAATGAGAATCCTGCATGGCTTATTGAGTCTCTGTAATCAGTCAGCTATGTGAAAGATATACCGACTGCACTTAGAAAATGAAGCAACCAAGCCAACACTGTACTCTGAAAATCCAGATGAGTCTAAGAGGGGAACAAGAATACAAACCAAAGTTGGTTCTGTGTTTCCGCATTTCAACTTGAATTGATTGACCCTTTACATGTGAGAAACCCCTGATTGAAAGTGGGATTAGTTTGGCACTGGTCATTGCATAAATATCCGAAATCAATAACTTTAATTGTCCTATTCGCCATCAAAATTTTGCTTGGAGAGAGTATTATAAAGCGATGTTTTCCCATGCCCTGTAGTTTATTTTATTTTTTTGTCCAAATGTTGTCATGTGGTTTGTAGTGAGTGGACTGGTGACACTTTTTCAAGGTAGTGCTAGGCAACATTCGGTCATCGCCACAAACGGGGTTTTACCTGCATGAGGCTTATCTATGTCTAAGTATTTGTTTGACCAGTTCAAACTACCATATGCGTACCAAAAATGGTGCTCGTTTTCCTGGTGACGGGTGTTGTGTCGTTGACTTATGCTAATATTAGCCCTTTGTCATGATATACTCATGAATGATATTCTGAAGTTTACCTTGAGAACATGTGTATGGGTTCCTAATTCCGAGAACCAAAGTCATTTAGTCGAGTTCTATTACCCCAGTTGAAATCCTTGTGCATTAACACTGCTGCAGTAGTAATTGAGGAGTTACGAGGAAGGCCGTTGCTCTATTGAAGACAGCTATTTTCCCGAAGGTAACCTTTTCGTTTGAATTCACATTCTGTTAGATAAAGATGGTTATGCTGACTATCATAAATATTTCCACTCAATGTGCTAGCAAGTATGTAACTGCTCAGATAAGTGGCTGGTCGATGGATGAAAAAACATATATTAGAATATTCCTTCATCCATATATTTGGTTATTAGTTACATTTCTTAGAGGAAATCTAAACAAATGGAATTATTTTTCCATTTTGATTCTCAACTGAATGTTTGTTGTTTTGATGATATTCTACACAAATTTCTATCGATAATGTTTTCTTTAAACTTTTCAGGAGTTTCTTTTCTTCAAATATGGATGAGAACATGAAACAGTTCCAAAAAGAGTTAACAGAACTGGAAGTGGAAGCTGAGCATCTTCTTTTAGCCCGACATCAGGTAATTCAAATTTATGAATTGAAGGTGATTACTGTTTTTACAAAGACTTAGAAATATAGTAAGTAATAAAATTGATTAAAAAGGAGTAAAATCTAGCTTCCATTGCTACATTGGGGACAAGAAATTGGTCTTAATGAGGAACTACATGGTAAAGTTCATAATTATTTTTGTTTCTGCTGTAACCTTTTTTGTTTATTTGTATGAAGTATGTATGTCAGAATCTATTGCTGCGTTCAAATATTCTCTTGGGAACATGATAAGGACGGATTTAAGACACTTTATTCTCATCTAATGTATTCTTCTTTTCCATTCCTTAATGCCGTCTTCTTCCTAGGTTTTTACACCAATTTTATGGTGAAAACATCCTGCTCCTTCCATAAATGAATGAATAACAAGAGTCTGGTACACAGCTCCATAAATTTCAATGATATATCTTCAAGATGAAATAGTTCTGTAGCATATTAATCATGCAAAACTACAAATTAGTGGCTAGAGGTTTGTGCCTTGTACTACTTAGTATCTAGACTTCAAAAGGCATGTTTAGATCCTCAAGGTTCTCAACTGCAGAAGACGTCTATGCTAATTTTTCTGTTAAAATTTCACAAACTCTGTCACGTGATTAACTATTGATTAACATGTCACCTTGTTGTTTTTAATCATGTGCAACTAAACCATATATAACTTTAAAATGGTGTATGTATTTCTTCTAAGTTGCACATGATTAGAACATTTGTTAATCATGTTCTACTTTTAAAAGGGTGTATAACTTTTTATCAACAAGTGTGATGTGCCAAACTTTTAATCATGATTAAAATGGTTATAACTTTTAATCATGATGAAGACAGAAAAACTAAGCACTAGAAGTACGCGAAACAGAAAAACTATAGGCAAAGACAATAAAGGAAGATTTAAAGGTCAATCATTTGTCTATATCAAAACGATTTACTGTAAAACACAGCAATTTTTTATCCATCTAGCAAAATCTACCGAGTGGGAAAAGGCTGAATTGCTTAAAGTTTTGAAGATAATTAGAAAAGTTTTAAAAGCTAGGCTAAAAAAACTTCATTTTCTCTCTATAAGTTAGAAAAGTAGCTATTGGAAAACTATAGTACAGTAGTTTTTTTTTTCAAAAAAAGCTTGTAGCTAAACACACCCTTGAATGACAAAAACTACATATAACCTTGACCCATCAACCAAAATATTTGGGCAACTAGCTCTCCTAAATTATGAAACCTTGGTCTTGTCTGTCATAAATTGTTCTTAGCTAAGATGTCTTTTGTGTTACATATTTTTCCCTAGTATCTTTGGTATACCATCCATTCTACTATCGACTATCTTATTACTACAATTTTGGAATCTGCTCCCTCTGCTGCTATCTAGGAGTAACAACTATAAGTTAAAACAGAAAACAATGCACCCACCAAAAGCTGTAAAGAACCAACTAAAGTGCCAAATGAGTTATAGCAGTCAGTTTGGATTCACAAAGTAACTAATTACTTGAGCCCAATGTTATTTCCTTATTACCATGCTTTGTCCTTGACAGAAATCAATTCAATACAATCAAGATTTTTTTGTTTACTGTGCCTATAAAAGCTTTCTTTTTTTTCCTACTGGATCTCTTTAATAACTTTTGAATTAAATGTGCTATGCAATTGTCCCTTTTGGAAAAATACAGCTGGTTGAGAATGATAGATTGAGAAATGGGAATAGAGAAGCACTTACTGCATTAAGGAAAAGGGCTCGGACAACAGTGAGCAGTGTTCCATCTCCTTTTGAATCAATGATGAGGGGAGTTGCCGGGACCAGCTCAAGACCTTTGGTTCAGGAGGTTTGCAACACCTGTGGCAACCATAACTCTTCTGAGCCAACATGGATGATGTTTCCAGGAACAGATCTGTTTGCCAGAATTCCGTTTCATGCAGCTCATACTATATTGGAAAAAGGTTTTTGGCGCCCCCCCTATTCTCTAGCCATTGGAAAAATACTGAAAAAAGCAAGAAAAATTCTCTAAATGCTTACCCACGTTGGTTATCTTTTTTCATGTGCTTGAGCATAATGCTTGTGTGCCTGCCAATTGCTTGTTACTTCTGTATTTTGAGAGGAGGGGGCAGGGAATTCTACGGTAGTAATGTTTGGCCATAACCCCTAATTCCTAATCAATCCAATACATATTTTCCCCCTAATTATGTTTTTTGTATTATTGTGGATGAAATGAGAAGCTGGGTTTGATGCATTAGTTTGGAAAACAGCCTACAGAGGCAATGTAATCATGTGTAACTTGCGTTTTTTACTGTTTCTCTTTTCTTGTTCGTAGAACTTTTTAAGATATTTAAATGGCCTGTCATACTAGTTCTTGGTTCAAGTTGACTGTGGTAGGCAATTTCTTGTAATTGCAATCCCTGCAACAATGAAAAGAATGTAATTTTAGCTAAATGTGGCTTTTGCCTACTGCTCTGTTGTGGTTTTCAAATGCCACTCAATGATTCTTGTCCGGAACTATATCTGAATTGTTGACATAGGACTTTCTGATTATTATTTATATTAATTTACACAGAACCTGTACTTACATAAGCAAATGTCATGACATGTATGATCATTACTATACACCAACTTTTATAGTTTAGAAGTTGTGATGAGACTATCTCCATTCGTGTTCTTTTATTGATCGTTATTATTGTGATGGTTCAAACTTTGAACTTAAGCTATGAGTGAAGTCCTTTTATTCAAAAAATTACTTCTAATAAAAATTGCTTGGTATCTTTTTTTACTGACCATGTAACTATTTACAGATCAAACACAGCTTGACTTTGAGTCCAAGAAACTACAGAGCATTATGAAGGAAAAAGCTTACTTTCTATCAGAGTCAGGAGTTCTTGCAGACAAGATAAGTCCTGGAGTCCTCAAATCACTTGTAACCTTAAATGACAAGCCAAAGTAAGATGCCTTGAGCTGGTTATATAGTGAGAAAAAGCTTGTTGTGGCATTATCAACTCGGTGGAAAATGTCACTGTTTTCTGGGAGAATCTTTCTTGGGCCATTTAGGTTAGGTTAGTTATTAGTCTGTTACCGCAATTGTGTACATTTTTTTCCCGAGTTTACATACTATTACTGCCCCACTCAATCCTAGAAATGAGGCTATTGTTACACATTTAGTGCTTGTCTGCTTTAACTTATTTTGATGAAATAATAACTTATTTTAACAAACTCTCTTGAGGCAGATTGTTTTTACGCTTTAAACGATAAGCTATACCAAACATGGACCTGATTCTTCAACTGTTATGTGAACCTTGCATTTTCTCTAAACATAGTGAGCCAGATGTGGGGTCTTTATCATATAATGGCATTAAACCCAACCTCTTCTCCAACCTTCTAACTAAGTAATGAATTCAAACCGATGAAGAAGAATGATGTATCATGTATGTGCTCAGGTTAATATCATGGAGTTTGATTGCCTGTTTTTTGGAAAATTATGAGTTGTGGTAGCCTGGGGTGGGGATTAACAGGAATTAGATTTTTGTTTTGTTAGAAGAGGTGTTTATAATTGGTTTCTAATCGTGCTTCAAATAAGATTGTCACTGAAGTTGGATATTTGTGGGAAAAGTGGGGAGGGGTTGTTAAATTCAGCTTGAGCCGTTGACTTTGGTCAACTCACACACTCTAGCATTCAGCAACCAACGTTCCATTTTGTTGTGGTCCCCTTTGGAGGAAGATCTTTAAATTGAGTGGAATTATTGCATTAGAAAATGAACACATGTTTCACCAAGAAAGATTTTGTTGGACAGTCTGGAAAGGATTGCAATATAAACAAAGGGATTGTGATCTTACAAAGTGTTTCCAGAAAAGTAAGTTGTGGTAGAAAAGATAGGAGAAATTAAAGTGTTGGGATAATTCCAACACTTCATGGAAGGAGTTGTCACCAATCAAGCAATTGAAGTTTTTGCATGCTACTAACTTTTTCCTATTACTTATTTTCAGGTGAGGTGGTCCAAACCTCTATCTTTAGGGTTAAAGATATGTGGGAACTAAAGTAGTTTGGTCGGAAGAACCAGGCAATACTCTTCTCATAATAAACAGTTTTAGGGAATCAGTAATGCTGTGTATATCATTTTCCTCCTTCTCTCACTAGTCTTCTTATTGCTTTATACAGAAAAAGTTAAAATGTAAAAGAAATGTATTTAATGTTTAAAAAATTTAAAACGTATTTAAGAGGATAATGTAAGATGATAGTGTGGGATAATGTTTATGGAACTCAAGTATTCATGTGGCCATTAAGATTTGTGTCTATTCAGTGATTAAATATGAAGTGAATTTAAAATGATTAACATTATTGGCCTATTTTTGAGAAAATATTTAATTGTAGTAAGATAATAATTAAAATACTTTCTATTAATAAATTGATTATTTTTTATTTGTTATGTAAATTATACTTTTCTTATGTAAAATAATTAAATTTTAGTATTACCAGTTTATTCTAAGTGATTTGTATGGATAATATACGATAGAATGAATTTATACAAATAATAGCATTTATAAATTATTTATTACAACATTTATACCTTGAAAATTTTTAAAGAAGAAAAATAAGTATAATGTTTAATGTATTAGGAATAAAAAAAATTAAAGAAACTTCTCATTTTTTTTAATTATAACTAAACATTTTTTTTCTTTGTTACCATGCAGAGGAAGACAGAACTAAGCATATTTATTACTCCCTCTTATTCTAAATTTGAACTCGATTATGTCATAGTTTAAATTGAAATATTTTATTTTACTTAAAATGTATGAATAATTTGAATTATTATTAATAAACATCTTATTTTAAAATATATTTTAAATATCATGAATTATATTTCAGTTTACTTAAAACCATTTTATTAATCCATAAGATGAAATTAGTCAATCTCAAACTAAATCTTGATTAATGCAAATCTTAACTAGATCTATGAATTCTTTTTCTTAAAAACATTTTTCTTCTTCCTTCTTACTACATAAGAAATACCTTATTCTACATCTGAGAAACCATTTTACAACTTTCTCGGGAATAGGAAAACAGCCAAATAACCTTGTTTTATGTTTGGTCAATACTCTAGACAAGTCTAAAATCACGTTTGTGGCTGCTTTTATTGACTTACACAGTAACTCACTTTTATGGCCAATAAATTCACTGAATTAAATTAATTTAAATATATATATATATATATATATATATATATATTATCGGACGAGTCAGTTTCGGACCTAGTGACCGACCGAGCAAAGAGATATCCAGTTCATCATAACAAAAACCCATAACTAACACTATAAATAAAATCCTTTGCGGATGTGTAAGGTATGCTTTAATTAGCTTTACAAAATATACCAAAATCATAGCACTGACTTGAACGTCAGAGTACCATCGCAAGTACGTCTCTCGTCCGACCGAGCATCAACATTGAAGGAAAAAGACTTGAAGGAATCTGAAAATCACCAACACGACAACGACAACAATTATACATCTAATTACCGATACTATCTAGACTCCTCTTTGTCCATATATATATATATTTAAAATAACATACTTAACTGTATAAGTTTATGTAAATTATTTTCTAAACATAAAGTACTTCAGTATTTTTTTTTAAGTAATTATAACCAATTCTTTAACTAATGACTTATACCCTATTCTGAGTCTATTTAAAGAAGAAATACAAATGCTTCCAAATTATAATAATAATGATTATTATTAGAGTAATAAAATTATTAAGAGAGTGCATAAAATTATTTTAATGTTTTTTTCTATTTATACACTGGCTTCTTAATTTTTTTTAAAAAAATATATTGATATGGTTTATACATTACATTAATATATTTTAATTCTTTCAACAAAAACATTATACTGTGTTTCCTATAAGAGATATTGTTGTAAATGGCGTAGAAATATGAAAAAATTGTGTTACCTCACAAAATTTTAGCATAATGTGCTATTACTATTACTATTATTATTATTATTATTATTATTATTATTATTATTATTATTATTATTATTTCAACATCTAGATTACAAAAATTATTATTTGAAGTTCCCCTCCAATTATTTATTTACTTGTTTACTTATTTTTTATCTGAACCCATCTTCCATTAAAAAGATGCAAAATGGGATGAGAAGACAAAGCTTCCACTGCCATGATGAGTGTGGTCCATAAATGAACTGGGCTTATATATCTGATGGGCTATGCAATATTATTATATTATTATGAGTGAATAATAAATATGACATAACAACCACATTAAATTTTGTTTTTAATTCTTAATTCTTTTATGAAAATTACTTTTAGTTCCTTAGCTTTTGTTTATTGGTTTTAGTCCTTCAATAACCTTTTTATCAGTTTAATTCCTTAATTTTTGTATTTTAATGTTTTATTCCATCCTATCAAATAAGATAAGAAAATAAAAACAAAAATTAAAAAATATACTATTATCATACTAAATTTCTATAAAAAATGAAGTCACCTTTTGAAATTTTTAAGATACTATAAAGCTTTTAAATTTGTAAAACTACAATAAACACATTCATCAAAATGAACTTCAAAAACATCAATTTTTAACTCTTAATTTTCGAATTGTTAAAAACCTATTTTACTTTCAATAAAAAGAAATTAAATTGACATCAGACCATACATGTTGGTAAGTTAAATAAATTAAGAATAATGAAATTAATTTTAAAGATAAAAAATAATTAATTACTATATTGGTTAAATTAGATATTATATTAAAGACTACAAAAATAATTGATAATTTATAAATTTATAAATTAAATTTTAAATTTTTATTAATTTTTTTTAACAATAAATAAATGAAATGAAATGAAAACTACAATGAATTTAACTACTAACTTCTTTAGATTATAGAATTGATAATAAAAAAATTCATACCTAATTAAATATCAATTAATTCATTAAATATTAATTTATAAATTTAAAAACTACTTTAAATACTAATAATTTTTTAATTTTAAAAATAATATTCAATTTAGTCAATAGTAACTAATTATTTATTATATATAAAATTGATTTTTATTTAATAATTTTTTAATAATGACATTTGTGAAAAAAATACTTTCTTTAGAACTTTCAACATTTGCATAGAATCGTTCTACTATGAGTGAACCAATGGTTAGTGAATAAGATCTCTCCTTTTCAAAACTAATTACAAAAAATGTATTGTCCCTTATCAATTCAGCCCAACTAACTTTGAATGTTTTTTTTTATGGAAAAATGGCTGTAAACTAAAATTGGTGAACAAAAACATTTATCAAAAGACTAAAATTGGTGAATTTTTTTTTATCAAAAGACTAAAATTAGTAAAAATTGATAAAAAAAAAAGAATATTAAAAGAAGTCAACAAAATATGAAGGAATTAAAAATATTTTTTAGTGTTGGTGTTAATAATATTCAAGCATTAGAATGTGTGTGTTGTGATGAGTGATGATGCAAAAATGGTGTAGAAGACATTCCGTACATTGGGTCATAGTCTGTGTCAGACTTTTTGTTGTGATAAACACTTTCTCTCTCTTTCTTTCACTCTTTTTCTCATCAAATTTGGACTTTGATGCATTTTTTTCTCTCTCTTTCTCTCACTCTTATCCATGGCACAAGCATTACATGAAGTTGCTGAGTTGAGGCACCAAGTGGGGTACCCTATGACACGTGTTGATAGCCTAAGGAGAGTGAATAGGTTGTGAGAGTGGGATTGGTGTCATCTTTGGACAAACTATCTATAATTGAAGGACACATTCCCTTCAACCTCTTTTCCCTCCCTTCTTTTTCACATTTTTATCTTTTCCTTTTCATTCAAACACTACAAAAAGAAAAGAAAAAAACTTTATCCTATATAGTATATATGATTCATGTTAAAGTAATTCTTAATAAATAACTTCATATCTAATTTAACTCAATTTTTATATATTTTATGATTTGGTTATACTTTCGTATGTTTAATATATTTTTATATTAAAATATGAATATTTTAAGCATAAGATTAAATATTTGTACACAGTTCTAAAGAAATGATATGATTAATTTTAATTTTTTTTATTAAAATAGATTTTGAATGAGTCTAATATTATTTTATTAAACAAATTTATAGTTAATTCAATATTATAAAATTTAAATCTTATATTTTATTATTTTTTATAATACATATTAATTATTTGTCTAGATTTTGGGAAATATTTAAATGAACTATGAGAAGCAAATAATGACTAAAATCACAATTGAGATAAGATGAATGGAGTTTACAAATTGATCTTTTGATCTTAAAAAAAAAACCTTCTTCAAATGGTTCCTGAAAAAATAATTAAATCCAACAAACAATGATTATCAAATACCAAAAAAAAATTCAAGATAATGTAAGTAAGATAAAACAAAAAGGTATACAAAATTTTATATTGGTTTGATTATACTGAATGTAGATCTTTTACTAAAAATGTTGAATCACCCAATTACAACTAGAATAAAAAAATTTATTGGACTGCAAAGTGAAAATGAATGTTGTGGGACTGCATCATATGTTGTGTGCCACTATGGACAATTCATGACTTATGCAGTTCAATTCTAATAACTCCTTCGAACACTCTTCTTTGAGAATATTTACATAAAATGTGACAAATTTATAATTAAAAAATCAATAACATGAACATCTCTTTTGCTTAATCTTGAGCTTTTATTTTTCTACCAAGATTTAAAGTATAATACTTTAAGAAAACTCTTATTTAAAAAACTACTAAGTTTTTTTTTTAAACAAATGTGTTCTTTTAACTAAACTTCAATTTTTTTTTCTTTTTAAAGTAATTTGAAAAAAAAATATTGTTACTCATTAATATAATCGATTGTATTTTTATATATTCAATTATTATATAACTTAGAAATCATTTTGAATGAATATAATTGATTATTATTATTATTCATAATCCAATATTATTTGCAATAACGTAATTTTTATATTATTGAATTATTACTTAAAAAACTAGATTATATTGTAAAATTTTGTGAAAATCATTTTTACTAGGATAATTATTTAAATAATCACGTATATATTTAACATAATCAATTATTGTGTTTAAAAAGATAAAAAAATTAATATAAATTTGTTCAAAATAATCTTAAAAGAGAATTCATTAATAAAAGATGTAGATATTATTAAAATCACCATCAAATCAACACATCATATTTTGTTATATTTTTTTTAACATAATATAATAATTAATTAATAAGTGATGAAAGAATAAATAAAATAATTTATATTTGAATATTCCATGAAATATATTTAAATTTGTGCATACTTTTATTGATTCATATTATGCATCTTTTCTGGAATTTCTATACATCTTTAGAAGTGAATGCTATTATAAAATAAAATAAAAACTGAAAATAATATAAATATTAAATTATAAACTTAATATATTCATGTAAAGATTATCGTTCTTACAATTTTTGGTAACTGATATTATAATTTAGATAATTCTATTATATTTTTATTAAATTTGAGGTATAATTACTTTTTATCCTTATATTTGTGGTCAATATTCAATTTAATATCATGATTTTAAAAAAAAATCAATTTGGTTCCAAAGTTTCTTAAGAATGTTCAATTGGTCCCTTTCAATAATTTTACACTAACGACATTAATTGTTGATAAGTGGCGTACAATGTAGCATTGGTTCGCACAAGTGAACTGGACAAAATTTTAGGATTTTGAAATTGGGAAAAGAAGATTGAGAAAGAAGGAGGTGGAAGCGGTGACGTTTATGGTGGTGGAGCCAAGGGAGGTGGAGGCGGAGGCGACTGTGGTGGTTTCGCTTGTGTTTTTGCTCTTCATTCGTGATCACGATAACCTCTTGCAGCCACCGTTTCCCTCGTCATCGTCGCGCTAACTGCGGTAGCAGTAGTCACCCTTTGCCGCTAGCATCCACCATTCTCTTGCGGTTGTTCCTTCCTCTCTTTTGTTTTTATTTTGTTGAGTGTTGTCGCATTTCTGGTTCTCTTCCTCTCTTAGTTTTATTTTTTTTTAATGCGGTGGAGTGACAGTTATTTGAACACTGAAGATGACCAACAAAAAATAAATAAAATTATAGCATTTTAGACAATTTACATGATCATTTGCTAGTGCATTGGTTGATGATGAGATTCTAGACATAGATACCAACATATCTTTTTCATCCATCATTTCCATACAGTTCCGCCTCTGCCTCTACTGCGCCTCCAACTCCGCCTTCCTTCCCCTCAATCTTCTTTTTCCAATTTCGTTAAGCTCAAACCCTAAAATTTCGTTCAGTCCATGTATGCAAACCAATGTCGCTGTGTGCGCCACGCCATCAACCGTCGATAGGGAAAACTTAATGGAAGGGACTTGAACATTTTTAAAAAACTTTGGGATCAAATTAATTCTTTTAAAAACCACTATATTAAATTGAATATTTACCTTAAATGTAGGAAAAAAATGTATTTATACATAAATTTTAATTAAATATTTTTATTATTATTTTTGTTATAAAACTAAAAGGGCAACACAGGGAAGTTGGAATAAATCAATTCAATCATATGTTTTTCTCTAAAATTTATAATTTCAAAACATTTATCTTGTTAGATGTTTTTAGAAAAGATAAAATATATCATTTACTATATAAAAATAAATAATATAATATTTAAAGATATACATTTAATTAAAAGAAAAATAAAAAATTAAATAATACATATATATGTTCTACATTTTAGAGATTATACATATATCTGTGTTCATGTATATATATTTTACATTTTAGAGATTATACATATATCTGTGTTCATGTCTGTGTCGTATCAGTATTCGTGTCAGTGTCTATACTACTTAGATCCGTTTAATTTAACTATAAAGAAAATTCAACCTATTTTTTTTAAAATTTGTATTAAACTAGATTAAATGGTAGAGTTGTTCAATCCAATTAAAAATCATGATAAAAATCATGTATGTTTAAGTTATATACAAATATAAATGTATTTATATAATTAATTTAAAAATCCATATTTAAATAAATTAATCCGTCGTCTATTAACCTAAAGGTTAAATATATAATATTTTTTCTAGTTAATAAACTAAGGAATGACAAAAAATTATCATATAACTATTACTAAATTTTAAGTTTTGTGGGGCCACAAACAATCGATTTCACAATTGCTATACGTGTAGATATTACACTTTGGTAATTAGTTAAAATAATTTATTAAAAAATTATATTGACATAAATAAATAAATATTTGAATCAGTTAATTAATGAGAATAAAAATGATTACATTAATTCATTAATATCTATTAACCAATAATATTGGTATGATTATAGTTATTTAAATGATATTAATCAATAATTTTAAACTATTAGAATTCATTTAGACAAATATCTGAATGAAGAAATTAATATTCAGTATAATAATTTAAATTAATTAATTACTACTTATTGAATAATAATAATAATAATAATAATAATAATAATAATAATAATAATATTAGAATAATAAGTTTTTATGAAGAAAGAAACACAATCAAATAATTTCAATATTATTACAAATGTAGATAATAAGATCAAATTATGACTTGTACCAATCACTAAATATTTTTTGAAGGTTATTAAATTATCCTAAATAATGTAGATATTATTATAATTCTTTGATTCTGTAATCAATACAAAAATAAAATATAACTCAATTTAAATGATTTTAATATTAATTGAAAACATTAATAAAAAATTATTTAAACTTATTTAATTATATATATAATAATCCAAATTCAGTATAAATGAACATATTTTCTTAACAAATAAAGATAGAATAATCCCTATTTTCTTTTAGATAAACTTATTTAATTTATTTATGATTGATAAGATCTAATTAATTTATGATAGCTAAGAATCTAACTTAAATAACTAAAGACATAATTAGATATAAAGATAAGAAATATAATTCTCTATAATAAAGTGTTTCAAATTTTGATTTAGGTAATTGTTATTAGTTTTTCTGTAATGAATTATAACATTACTTCCCATTAGCTAGTTTTCTTTTTCATTGGATCAATTGCATATCAAATCTCCATGTTCTTTTGGATTCAATTAATGTGGAATTGATTCTGATTGTTATATTCAATCAAAAAATTGCTGATGAGAATTTCATATAAAAAATCTCTTCATGAATCCACTGCACAACATCTCATCAAATATCAAATAGGAAGACTATGCATTAATTTCTTAGCCAACATTTTTTTTCTATACAAACTTTTTCAAAAGATCTTAGAAGAAAAATAAAAAGAAGTAAAATAAGTTTTTCATAAATAGAAATTAGTTGATATACAAATTAAATTTTAAAAAAACTTCGCCTATATATATATATATATATTTTAAAAAAAAATTTAAATAGTTTTAACTTAATTTTTTTTCTTTCAAACATATCCTTTAACTAATTTAATTTTGATAAAGCATGAGTGAATTCTATAATGCTTTTTCAACATTAAGTTAATTTTGAACTTGTAGTATGCACCCTTCTTCATTGGACTATATGAAAAACTGAAGATATGCAACGTAATAGGGTTAACCCTATTACCCACCAGTGTTTGTTCACCACGTTCTGTGTATTAAGTTGAAGCACAGGAGAGTTTAGATTCATTGATGGTAGATGTGAAATGGTTCATGTGAAGGAGGAATGAAAAGTGAAACATAAAAGAGAAATGATTCTTAATATGGTATTAGGTTTAAGGAGAGAATTGGAATGATGCATATGTTGGTAGTTGTTGCAGTAGATTGTCACATCTCTGAACAGGTTTGGCATTTTGCGTGGTTGCAACTTTCTTCACCCACAAACTCTTCATCTCCATCCATCTAACTTCCACCTTAATACCATACCCTTCTACCCCACTTTCAACACATACATCCATTCCCCATCACCATAACTCACATTCTATAAACCAAACCACTTTTCACAATTACTTTTAACTTTCAAATTCTTAAAAATCACATTCTTTTAAAATAACACTCAAGGGATAATCATCTTTTTCTAACTATGCATTTTCTCTAGCAGTTTGGAAAAATTGTATTAAAAAATATGAATACCAGAGTTATAGAAGGAAAAAATGTATTAAAAAATATGAATACCAGAGTTATAGAAGGATCCTAATATTAATGATGTCTTTTCTAATTATTAGCTTTTTCTCTTTATAGAAGTGAATAACCTTTATGTTGTTTTGTATGTTATGATTCTAGTATTTATTGATTGATTATTTCTCTATTTAGCTAGACCTAGAACGAGTGTAATGCTTGTATATATTCAGACTATTTGTTTTGATCTCAATGGAATAATATTAGAGATATTCATTCTCATATCATTTGCCTTCCTTTTTACTCTTTTGTTCATCTCTGTTCTATTTTATAAGATGGTATCAGAGCTCTGGTTGCTACATTTAATCATGGGTGAAGTTGTTGATCCCTTACAAGATCTTTGTTCATATTACCATGTTATTTCATAAGATAATCCATCCTTAAATAGAGTTTGCTCTCTTGTTACACAAAAAGAGAGACAACTATTTTGTGATCAATCCAAAGCAATGATTGCTACTAGCAAAGGAGGTTATAAAAAAATGCTACCATCTATGACAAAGATCTTGCAGCCATTGTGGAAAGAGGAAGAGGAAGCTATGGAAGAGGATATACTGCCAAAATTTGCAGCCATTGTGGAAAGACAAGGCATATCATTGATACATGCTATAAAAAACATTGTTTTCCACCTCATTTCAAGTTTAAAAATCAGAACCATGGAGTCATACTAATGCAGTTTTTCAGAATACAAATTTTAATAATAATGAGCAGAATCATGAAGGTTCGAAGTCAGAAATGGAGTCTCAACAAATTGGTTTTACTCTTGAGGAGTATCAAACATTGTTAGCTCTTTTACAACAGACCAAATCCAGTGGTAATGTTTCTAGTCAAGTCTATGTTATTCCTTCCAACATGACAACACAAACTGGTAATGACTTTATTTCTTCCTTTAGTTCTTAGATTGTTGATAGTGGTGCTACTGATCACATTTGTTCATCCTTAACTTATTTCACTTCATATCATCAAATTAATCCTATTTCCGTCAAATTACCAAATGGAAATCAAGTCATTGCCAATTATTCTGGAAGTGTTTTTCTAAATCAAAATCATGTCATAGACGATGTTTTGTATATTCCTTGCTTCACTTTTAATCTTCTTTCAGTGACAAAATTGATTGATAAACTATTTTGTGTTCTTACCTTTGACTCTAATGGCTGTCACATTCAAGACACAAATTCCTTGAAAATGATTGGTTCTGCTAAGATGCAAGATAGACTTTGTATACTCAGGATCCCATGTTACCAGAAACTTCAAAACAAACCCATCAAATCTTCACACACCATCAATACTGTTAATGTCAGTGCTAGTAATCTAGAAACCCTTTGACATTTTCGATTAGGTCATATTTCAAATAAATGTATTGATGTTATCAAGAATAAATTTCCTTTCGTTAAATATAACAAATCTTTTGTTTGTGATGTTTGTCATTTTGCAAAGCAAAAAAGGCTTTCATTTCCTATTAGTACATCTAAATAAAAAAAATGTTTTGATTTGATTCATGTAGATATTTGGGGACCATCCTCAATACCATTAATTCATGGTCATAAATATTTCTTGACCATAGTTGATGACTATTCGAGGTACACATGGATTTTTCCTTTAAAATAAAAATCTGAAGTTGTCAAGGTTTTGGAAAATTTTGTTGTTTTTGTTCAAACACAATTTGAGATAGCAATAAAGATAATAAGAAGTGATAATGGGCCTGAATTTTTCATGACTAATTTCTTTGTCAATAAAGGAATAGTACATCAAATATCATGTGTCAATACTCCACAACAAAATAGTATAGTTGAAAGGAAACATGGTCATTTATTAAATGTAGCAAGAGCTCTCATGATACAATCTCATTTACCCAAAATTTATTGGTCATATTCTGTGATACATGTTGCGTATATTATAAATATGCTTCCCACACCTGTTTTAAACTATTCTTCTCTTTATGAAATGCTTTACAAAACTAAAACAGATTTTAATGGATTAAAGGTGTTTGGTTCTTTATGTTATGCTAGCACTTTGTTAACAAATAAAAGAAAATTTGATCCAAGGGTATCAAAATGTGTTTTTATTGGTTTTAAAAGGGGGACAAAATGATATATTTTGTTGAATACTTAATCAAGAGAAATTTTTATGTCTAGGGATGTTGTCTTTTATGAACATGTTTTTCCATATCAAAGGGTTCAAGATACTAGCAATGAAACTAACAGTCCTAACATTTATGATCAAGTTTTGTTTACTGAAGATCAATCTGTCTTGAGTTAACCATCACAAACCATTCTTGCACCCTGTGATAATGTTGAAAATAACAATGATAATAACTGTGAGTCAGACATTGAGGTTCCAGAAGAAGTTTGTTCCCATATAGACCAAAACCTCAATGAAGATCATGACATAGAACAAAATTATGAATCTGATCAATTTGTCCGAATGAGTACAAGAATAAAAAAAAACCACCTGAGTATTTAAAGCATTATCATTGCAATCTTAATGTTTCCAATACATCTTCAAGAGTTAAATATCCTTTTAATTCTGTTTTGTCTTATAACAATTTATTACCTTCTTAAAAATCTTTTGTTATGTCTATTTCTTCACATGTTAAGTCAAACACTTATTCTGAAATTGTGAAACATGACTATTGGAGAAAAGCTATGCAATGTGAGATATCTGCTTTAGAGTCAAATCAAACTTGGGAGACTGCTCTTTTGCCTAAGGACAAAGCTGCCATAGGTTGCAAATGGGTATTCAAAATAAAATATAAGGCTGATGAGACAATTGAAAGGTATAAAGCAAAGTTAGTGGCAAAGGGATACACACAAACAAAAGGCATTGACAACCTTGATACGTTCTCTCTAGTAGCAAAGATGACTACGATAAGGTTGCTTCTTTCTCCAGCTTCTATCTATAATTGGGAATTGAAACAATTAGACATAAAAAATGCCTTTTTACATGGAGATTTGAAAGAAGATGCATACATGGTTGCTCCTCCTGGATCGACTTCTATTCCACCAGAAAAAGTTTGTAAACTAAAAAAGGCTTTATATGGCCTTAAGAAAGCCAACAGAGACTGGTTTGCCAAACTGTCATTATTTTTGCTTTCTATGAGATATACTAAATCTATGAATGATCATTCCTTGTTTATTAATTCTTCTGAAGGATCTTTTACAACATTATTGGTGTATGTGGATGATATAATATTGGCAGGAAATGATAAAGAGGAGATTGCTCGAATTAAACAATCCTTGAATCAAACATTCAAGATTAAGGATCTTGGGGATTTAAGATATTTTCTTGGTCTAGAAGTAGCAAGAAGTAAGAAAGGAATAATGGTGAATCAAAGGAAATATGCATGGGAATTGTTAACAGATGCAGGTCCTTTAGCCTGCAAACCTGCAGTCACTCCTATTGATAATCATGACAAATTCTCTTCTACTGGAAGTGTTCCTTTCACAGATATTCAAGCCTACAGAAGATTGATTGGAAGGCTTATGTATCTCACTAATACCCGACTTGACATAACATTTTATGTGCAACAACTTTCTCAGTTTCTTGCTATGCCTACAATTGCTCACTATACTACAACGATTAGAATTTTCAGATATATTTAATGAGCTCCAAGTCTTGGTTTATTTTTCTCTTCCAACACTTCCGCTTATCTCAAAGCCTTTTGTGAGAGTGATTGGGGCACCTACAGTGATTCAAGACAATCAGTGACTGGTTTTAGTGTGTGTCTTGGGAATTCTCTCATATCTTGGAAATCAAAGATGCAAGGAACAATATCAAAGAGTTCTCGTGAAGCTGAATACAGGGCAATGACCATTGTTACATGTGAAATTCAATGGCTAACTTATCTTCTTCAAGATTTCAAAGTTCCTTTTGAGCCACCATCTCTTTTATACTATGACAATGACTCAGCAAGATACATTGCAACAAATCCAATGTTTCACGAGCGTACAAAACATATAGAAATAGATTGTCATGTTGTTAGAGAAAAATTAAAGAAGGGTCTCATCCATTTGCTTCCCATTTCCACCACAGAATAACTGGATGACATTTATGTTAGGATTGATGGCTATAACAAAAGGGGGGGGGGGGGAGGGGGGTGAATTGTTTGCAAAAGATTTTCACAAATACTTTGCTCAGAATGAAACTTTAACAATCAATTCAGAAAAGCAATTCAGAAAGCCAATCAAATTTTCAAACAGAAAGAGATAACATAAATATAATTGGTTAAAATTACGATTCAACCGGTTGTTTATGATAGCGGAAAATATCAAACAAATATGGAGAGGGGAGATAGAGAGAATTACACACAAGGTTTATATTGGTTCACTCTATCCAAGAGCTACATCCAGCCCTTAGTCAAACCACTGAGTATTTCACTATGCAACCAATCAAAAATTACACACACACCACACAAAAAGGTGACTGATGACATTTTACGGCAAATGCACTGCGTTTGTCAGAAGTAATAATTGTCCCTAAGGACGGATATCGATCCCACAAGGAACAATGAATTATCGAGTACAAAATTCGCTAAATATAACAACAGAACAATAAAAATAGTTTTGAAGTGATTGTGGTGGCACTAATCAATAAGAAAACAAACAAAGAATTAGTTGCTTCAATTGGAAAAATAGGGATTAGGTTTCATCTCTCCCACTCTCATGTATTTTGATTAGCATGTTAATATTGAGTTCTTTGATTGAAATTGATGCCCCCCATAGAAAATTAATTTATATCGATCTCTCGCAGATAAAATTCTTAAGAATGTTTCCTAAATATCGATCTCTCGCATACTTATAAAAACAACTTAGAAATAATAACAATCAGACGTTAATGGCAATTAACATTTCAAGTCTATCTCTAGCACTCAAATATGTTAAGTATTGATGTTTAGGTCTGAACCCTAAAAATAACTCTCGGTCAGATTTAAGATTCTCAATTTGTCACGGAAAGTTAAAATTAAAACAATTATACCAACAATCAATCAAGAACTGAATATTAATATATAAGATATCACCTCAATACATAAGAGTTTGAGTAGATTACTCCCAATCCGAAAGGGTAGAATTAGCCATGCATACTTCTAGCACCTTCCATTCTCTCAATTGAGTTACAATTCACTCTATGGTGTTTTCTTCTCAATCTGGCACCCTAGGGTTGAGCCTCTAGCCCTCTATTTATCCTAGTTTTCTAGGGTTAGGTCGCTTCCTGTGTCGCGCTAATGGGCTAAGTGATAAAACATAAAAAAGACTCAATCTTTCTTTGCATCTTTTTCCATTATGGGATCTTCCAACTTTCTCTTTTTAGCTCAAATTATTCTCCTTTACTTCAAATCTTCAATCCTGCATAAAAATCTGCAATTAACACCAAATTTGGGAATAAAATGCTCTTATTCAAATAAAGCTCATAAAAAAATGTAAAAAGGTTTAAATTCATAAATTAGAGATTATTTTATATGTAAATTAGCAATAAATCCTCATAAGTGCCTATATTTTAATATAAAATATTACGGAAATTAGACACTTATCAGTGACTTTGAATCCCACAAAGCCTACTCACCCTCTTTGCACACAGCCAACACCTTAAGCCAGAATCACACTGACTTTACAAGATTTTACAACAGTTTTTCAGATAGTAATATGAACAATTACAAGAACCTAAGTAGGATAGAAAACATCTGGAATCACAGTACACAAGAAACTCTATTGATAAGTTCTTAAATCACATCAAAGCTCAAAAGCAATCTTGCTAACACTTGGTAAAAAACCTTTTAACAAACAGTTGGTAATCTCTCAAAACAATCTCAAATCAGAGTATCAAATTTTTTTGTTTCATCAATCTTTTCACGTTTGAAAGAAGACTAATTTTATATTACATGAGAAGCTACCGTTGAAGGCAGATTTGAACAACCAAATCAGTTAAAACTGGTTTTGCAAAAAACTATTATGAAAACACACATTTAATCGGTTAAAACTACGATTTAACCGGTTGAATGGTTTTGACAGTTATATAACTGATTCAAAAAAGAGTTTCAAAACAGTTTTACCAGCTAAGTGACAAACAACCGATTATATCGAAACTTTAATCGGTTGTTTTTCCCTTTGAATGGAAAAACACTTAAATCTTTAAAATAGATTGGAATAAGCTTTGTTTGGGAATCAAGACTGATCTTACAAAGATTCTAAACCCCAAATCAAAACCTAAACCTAAAACACAACACAACTTCAGACTTCAAAGAGGATTTTATACATCAATGCTTCCCATCTTCAACAATTTATACCAAAGCTTTAAGTCCCAAATCTTTTAAGAGTATTTGTTCCAAGCTGGGTCTCATCAATATTTGCTCCCTAACTTGTGGGGGATATTAAAGGATATGGATACTAGAGTTATAGAAGAATCCTAATATTAATTGTTTCTTTTCTAATTATTAGTTGTTTCTCTTTATAGAGGTGAATAACCTTTATTTTGTTTTTTCTGTTATGATTCTAATATTTATTGATTGATTATTTCTCTCTTTAGCTAGACCTAGAATGAGTGTGTTGCTTGTATATATTCAGACTATTTGTTTTGATCTCAATGGAATAATATTAAAGATATTCATTCTCATATCTCTTGCCTTCCTTTTTACTCTTTTGTTAATCTCTATTCTATTTTATAATAAATTGTCTTAACTGAGTTATGTCACAACAATTCACTGTGTACCAAAACTGCATTTCAGACACTTTAAGATAATCATGTTAAACAAAGTTAAAAACAGGGCTTGGAGATAAATGTGGGTAGCCATTGTGGAAATTTGGAACCAAAGGAATCACACAATCTTTAGAAATGCTAGAACTGGAATTTTTGTTTTTGCTAAGCTCAAATCCTAGTTTGACTAACTAGTAAGATAAAATCTGCAAACTTTTCTTATTCTAACTGATGTCTAAATCTTATCTTTTGTCTAAGATCAATAAAATCTAGTCTTAGGATGTAACTGATGATATGTCACACAATTTATGAAATGATTTGATATTTGTTTTGTTAATTAGTCAAGATATTACATGGTTTGGAGAGTTCCTGCAATGGAGATCACAACAACAAAAATTTCAAAGGTATCATTTTATGAGAGTTCTTAGATAGAAATAAGGTTGACTGGTCCTACAATTTGACACCAGAACATGTGTATGAAATCAAATTTTTTCCATACAGTAGAAACAAATGTTATCCATTCAACATCTTTTAACCATTGCTTGTGCTAGATGTGGTACACATGAATTCTACCTTCAACTTTTTGGACTATCTCTCTATCTCGGAGAGTCTCTTCCCTTTGCTTGGTTACAGGGGTAAACTAAAGTATTGTTGTAAAACTCTGATAGGCTTTTTACAAGTGTAGAGGTTCTCATAGGCTAATCAACAAGGATTCAATTTGTTAATGGTTTTCTGCTATGAGGGGTCTTGAAGTATGTTTCAAATAATTTGTTATATTTTGCTACATGTTTTTTTTTTTGAGTTGGAGTACCTTCACTATTCTCATTTATTTCATTTTTTATTATCAATAAAAAAAATCAATGAATCTAAAATATGAATATATATATATAACTATTTCAAAATGACGAAACAAAAGTGAAACATAATCATATATCATACTTACATCTATCTATATTTTATCATTTTGTCATATATTTGCTATTTTATAGTTAATTTAAGGAAAATTTTAAATTGCTTTAGCCGATAAAAATATATATTTAGTATCTATTTGATTATATACAAAATTTTAGAATTATATAAGTGAGTATGGCAAATAAAATTATTATAATTAAAAAAATATTTTTTTACATCAATTATTAACAAGAATCAATATAGAGAATAACATATTACATGAGTTGTGGACTGAACGAATCTAGTATATTCGTGTTTTTATGAAACTAACTAATGTTGTATGTCCACTTTCTAGATTGATTGATTAACAATTAATGTAGGAACACTTCACTTCCTAGATTTCCTAGATTGAATGCATCTACCAGTTGTATAACGTATCATGTTCAAAATAATTAATATAAAATGTAATATTTTTAATAGTGGGTGCTATTGTTTCATTATGGTGTATTTAGATAAGTTTTTTCATAAAGTATTTCTAAATATAAAGTTTAACATGTAGTTTAGATAAGTTTTTTCATAAAGTTTTTTCATAAAGGAAATATAAACTAATTTCTAAATATTTTCACAGATAATTTTCTAAATCTTTTTTTTAATTTGTGTACAAGTTAATTTTAATTTATGAAAAAATTATTTCCTTTACTTTTATAAATACTTAGATTCACATCGATATGTCCATTTTTCACGTTGGTTATTGATTAATAATCGATGTAAAAAATATTCTATTATAATATATTTGATTCAAAGAACATACAACATTCATTGTAGAAACCGATGTGTTTTCTACGTTAATTACATCTATATTAATTATACAACTAATATAGAATGTTCAAACTAACTAGTATAAAAAGTATTCTTTTTAAAGATGTTTTTGATTGGTTATTAGGGTGTATTTAGACAAATTTCTCCATAAATATTTATAGAAAATATAAATAAGAAAACATGAAATGAATTTATATCCTTAAATTAAAATTAACTTATGTATAAACTAATTTCTAAATACTTTTTTCATATAGCTTTTCTAAATCTTTATTTTTTTAACTTAAAGATTAATTTTAATTTATGAAAAAATTATTTTGTTTATAAATAGTCACGGATTTTTTTTTGGTCTAAATATACATAGAATGGTAAACATGTAAAAATTAAAAAAAAAGTGATAAAATATGAGAAAAAAATTTAAGTTGTAAAATTTGCAAACATATATTGTTAGTTTAGTGTATGCTTGATTCTTCAATAACACTAATCTATTCAAGTTTTTAGCATTCAAATCTTCTTGAAACTAGAAATAATTGGTTACTTTTAACATTTTTTTATTAAAAAAAATAAATAATAAAAGTATTTCAGAATAGTAAAATCCTTATATAAGAAAACAAAATTTAATCTGCATACTAACGCTTTGAAAACAAGACTATAAAAACAAATTAAACAACCTAAAACTACATGAGCACATCCTCTACCCCAAATCCATAGTTGCGAAACACAACTATCTTACCTTTAACCTTAAAAAACCGTGTATTTCTCCAACTTACATCTAAGAAAAAAAAGTTTCCTCTCTTCTCTTCAACACATCCACCAATTCACTACAAGAAAATCATTAAATAAAAACTAATTTTAGAAATAAAAAATAATTAATTGCTATAATGACTAAATTAAAGATTATTTTATAGGTTAAAAAAAATTTTGATTTCTAAATTAGTTTATATTATTGTTAAATAATTTCTAAATTGGTATCGAATTAGCTACCAAGGATTTTGCTACCAAATTTATAATCTAAATAATTGGCAGTTAAAACTTTGGTAACTAATTAGATATTAATTTAAAAACTATTAATCAATAATATAAACTAATTTATAAACTATTTTTTTTTTAATTTATAAAATGATATCTAATTTAGTCACTATTTTTTGTCTCTAAAATTAATTTTTATTTGATGATTTTCTTGATAGGTTACCTTTAACATGAAAAAATATTGATTATTTTTTACCACACCATACAGCTAAACACCTGTTAACTTTTTTACATCATATTTCTTAATATATTAATAGCTAACTTAATGTAATGAGATGACTAGTGGCTTGTGTAGTTCATCTTGGTTCTGAAAAATTATATGATGTTAAAATTTGTCATCTGATTGTTGTTTTAGATCTAATCAAAGTTGTAAAGTTAATAAGATTTTTAAAGGGATTGGTTTGCTTTATTGGTGGGTGTAATAAGTGTTATATGGGCTGGAATTTGACTTGTAGTTTCTTTTAATATTATTTTTTCTTATTAAAGAAATTCTAGGCATGTTATTACCAAATAACGATAAAAACAAATTAAGTTAACGAAAGATATTGAAGAAATGAAACTAAATAAAGTAATTTTTAAAGTCTTTTTCCAACACATTGATTTACTTAATTAAATTTAAATAAAATATAGTTGTACATATGTAACCAACAAATTTGGTTCACTAAGGAGATGATTGATTTGTGTTCGATTAAGTGGAGTTTTTAATGAGTTGAATTTTTTTTATTGAATGAGGTAAAATTCACTACAAGAAAAATATGAAATAAAAACGACAAAAAATAATTAGTTGTTATAGTAACTAAATTAGAAATCATTTTAAAAATTAAAAAAAATTAGTTTTTAAATTAGTTTCTATTATTGTTAAATGATTTTTAAATCAATATCTAATTAGCTACCAATGTTTTAACTATCAATTATTTAGTTTCTAAATTTGGTAGTAAAAACCTTGGTTACTAATTAGATACCAATTTAGAAACCATTTAACAATAATAGAAACTAATTTAGAAACCAAATTTTTTTTAAGTATCTATAATGGTTTCTAATTTAGTTACTCTAGCAACTAATTATTTTTTATCTCTAAAAATTGGTTTTTATTTTATGATTTTTTTTAGTGGTTTAGTTTACTTCTTTTGATAAATTTATCAACAGGAAAAATAAAATAAGAAATTCAAATTTTGTATTAGCTAAAATTTAAAACATTTTCTAAACTTAAATAAACAAACTTGTATATAAAAAAATAAATTACATTAATTGGTTTTTGCTTATACGATTTGATCCTAGGCTTTTACTTTGGTTTCTTCGAGTAATACACAAGACCCACCTTAATCAGCAAGCCAAACATTGTACATTTTGCTTAAACTGCAAAACTAACATGAAAATATTGAAGAAGTAATTTTTTTTATCGATAATAAATAAATAAATAAATAGATATTGAAGTATTCGAAAAATGTTTTAAGTTTTATACAAAATATTAAAAAATTAGATAAATATTTCCAAAAAAATTATATAAAAAAACTAGCATCCCTACAAAATATGCATAAGAACATACATAAATTTATGACCTAAACAACATAACATAAAAGATAACATCATTGAAGAAAATAGATATTAATATTAAAACAAATAACACCATTAATGAAGACATTTCCTACAAGCTTCATAAAAAAATCTTTAATGAATTGTAAATCTTTAAAGAAACTTCCGAAGATACCTCCAAGAAAATAAAATAAACTAATTTTTTTTCACAAGTGAAAACTAACTTACAAAAAGGTTAAACATAGAAATTGAGAAAACTTATAAAAAAATATAAACAAATTTGCTCATTTAAATTTTAGAAAATCTTATTTTAGATTTTTAGATTGTAACTAATATTTTGAGTGTGTAGACATCAAATTATAGCTAGGAGAAGATATGGTTGTTTTTTGACAAGGGTGATTTACATTATTGATGAAGGGTAGGTTGAACAATAGACTACACAGTTTGGATTAAATATATTTAGATTTTGAAACATAGTTTGCATTAAATATTAAGATATTTTGAAATTTGCATAGTCCAAAAGTGAAGAAAAGAAGAAGAGTAGAATTAGAACCCTACCCAGGTCTCAACCCTAATTGAATGAAAAAGAGTTTTGCATATACTTTATTTCCCTAACATGAATATGATGATTGATTAGCAGCCTTTTGTGAAGCTGTTACTTTCTTACCATAATGCTGTCAATTAGCATGTCCAGTGGCAGAAGTGCAGCAGTACTACTTCCTCCCATTTTCCTACCTATCATTTTCCTTCTTCTCAAACTGATCAAACATTTTTCTAAGATCATTGTGATTCGGCCCACGGAAGGTTCCTTATTTAACTACTTTCCACACATTAACCTATCAGTACTGCCATTAACTTTGCTCCACAAAATTTCACCTTCAAATCCCCCCTTAACAACACTTTCCTCACCCTCTCTCACACTCACCATTTGCTCTATATGTTTCAGACAATTCATTCTCACCACTGTTAATCTCTGCTTTAATGTTCCAACCTCAACAATCCAAACACATGCAACCACTTCTATTGCCATTTCCTTCTATCATATGCATCTTTCACTACACACTTTCAACACATATCAATGTTATAAACAATATAAAACTCTTATTTTTGTGTGTTGTATAATTCAATCTGGTAAAATCGATTTGGAGAGTGAAATTTATGTTCACTTATGTATTATGAAATATTTTTATCTAAAATTAATGTAAGATTTTCAATACACTTTTTTACTAGTCAAACTTGTGTATGAGATTATATTTATGGTGGTCTGATAGTGGATAGCTTGATAGATCCAATAAACTCTCGTTAGAACAAACTTTAGATTACTCTGGTACTATTTTAATAAGTTGAGGTTAAACCTAACTTAACTTTCACACGAGAATGTATGGAAATTATTTTTTTCATAAAAAAAATTAAAATTTTGAGAAACTATGTATGTAAATGTTTTTGTTTAAGTTAATTTTAACTTAGCTATTTCTTTAATCTTATAGAGAAATTGGTTAAAGAGATAGTTAATATAGTTAAATATCCAAACTGAAACATAAGATATATGATTGAGGTTAAATGGTAAATCGATATAGACAAATATTAGGTGTGTTGTTTTCGAGTTTAAGCAAGTTTTTACGTGGATTTCCAGCAAACAAAAGGGTCTTATACTTTTGCATAATACGTTAACTTTAACCTGATTTTTCTTGATATCAATTTTTTTTATCCACAAAATAAAAATGAAATAAATAGAAAACATTTTAAAAATGTTTCAAAATAATATAATATATATATATATATATATATAATTCCAAAAAAAATTATAATATCATCAAAATTTACATATGTCAAAACTTGATCTATTAATCATCACGAAACCTTTGTTTTATATGAATCAACACCTTTATAATTTAAAAATTACCATGAACTCAATTGTGACCATTACACAAAATTAAACCCAACAAAACAAGTGAATTATATGTGTGTTTTAGATAGATTTCCAAACAGCCAAATAATTGGTGGAAAGGGAACTTGCAAGTTGATGATGGGAAGTGAATTAATTAACATTGACGTGAGATATATTGCAAGGGAAAGTTGAAATAAGGGCTAGGGTACCCTACTTACTTAACCTTTTCCTTTTCTTTTATCTCTTGTTCTTTGTTATCGTCTCATTTGATTTTGGCATTTTGGTTTCTGCAATTAGGTCACTTATAAATGCTTTGGAATGGTACTTTTGTTGATGTAGCTTGTTACAATATGTGTAAAGGACAAGAGAATATATATTTGCATACAATAATTTACAAATTACGGATTAAGAATAGATACCATCCAAGATATTATTGATAATAGCTACGGATTAATTAACCAAATTGGTAAGCTATAGGGATATTTCTCGTAGTTTCATAATAATTATTTTAATCAGAAACAACTTCCAACCTTGGTTGGGTTATGTGTAATTTTCTTTTTTAATAGATGGATGTGTTAAATATATGTATATTATTTCTAATATAAACAAAATTTGTTACTAAGAAAGATAATTTTAATATTAATATTGTAGAGTCATGTACAATATACGGGAGTGCTTTGATAAAATTAACTTTTTTTTAAACTAATTACTTAAAAGCTTGGATATAAAAAAAGTTAAAAAGCGTACAAATATAAAAGGTTGATGCTATAAAGGACAACAAAAACTAATAAAAGAAAAACACAATAAAAACAAGGAAAAGCATAACAAGATCACGCTTATTCTTAAAGAAGTGAATCCTGTAAACTATAAGTCTTATTCCACCAAATATTAAACTAAAACATCACTACATTCGGGATCGGGCAAATATAATTTCATCTATTCCGTATTCATCTCTAAATAACAAATAGAATGATTATTATTATTATAAGTTATTAATAATAATAATAATAATAATAATATTGATATATATTATTAATTGTTATTATTAATAACAAATTGGTATTAGCAAAAATCAAACCAAAGTTTATTGAGTAAACAAGCAACCTTTAACCAATACATCAGAAATTTTTTATTATCATATTGTAATTATTATTTTTATTATGAATATACTTATTATAATTATTACTATTATTATATTATTAATAACGTTCAATAATAATAAAAACAATAATAGTATTAAACATTATAATAATAATAATAATATTAAAATTAATATTAAAAAGGATATTAATGATAATAACATTATTAATAAAAATATTAATAATACTAAAAAATATTAAAAATACAAATAATATTAAATAATTTTTTAATAATACTAATAAAAATATTAATAATATTAACAATTTTTTTAATAATACTAATAAAAATATTAATAATAATATTATTATTAAAGATAATAATAAAAACATTAAAACAGAAAATAACATTAATATTAATAATAATATAAAATATTGTTATTATTAATACTAAAAATAATATTATTATATTAATTATAATATTAATAAAAATACTAACATTAATATTAGTATTAAGATTTATTAATATTATTATTATTATTAAATTATTACTAATATTAATAATAATGTTATTAACATTACTCGCGATTATAGATACGTAAGTATTATATGTATCCGTAAGCACCTACTTATCTATATCATAAGTAATATTAAAAATATTATTAATAATAATATTTATAATGTCAATAATAATATTAATAATATTAATAAAAATGTTAGTATTATTAATAAAATTACTAATATTACTATTAATTTTTATTAATATTATTATTGATAAATTAATAATAATAATAATAATATTTATTATTATTACCTATATATATATAAATATCCGTAGATAGTATTAAAAATATTAATGATAATATTAGTAATAATATTATCATTAATAATATTAACTATAATAGTAATATTGTTACGAATAATATTAATATTAATATTAATAATAAAAATATTAATGGTATTAATAATATTATCATTTATTAATGTTATTATTAATAAATTAACAATATTTTTAATTATAACAATAATATTATTACAAATATTTTTAATATTACTCATAAATGTTAATACTATCACTACAAGGAAATCATTAAATACTAACTAAATTTAGAGACAAAAAATAATTAGTCACTATATTAACTAAATTAGATACTAACTTAGATACTAAAAATCATTCATATATAAAGTGGTTTCTATTATTAATACAAATTTATAAAATGGTTTCTAAATTTGTATATAAATTAGTTACCTAGATTTTATCAACTAATATTTTAGATTTTAAATTGGTATCTAAAAGACTAATAGAGAATAATTTAGAATATAAAGTAGTAAATAGTTAAAACCTTGGTCGTTAATGGTTACATACCAATTTATAAACTATTTTATAATTTTTTTTATTAATAATAGAAACTACTTTAGATAAAAATTGTTTAGTTTATAAAATGGTATCTAATTTAATCAAATAGTAACTAATTATTTTGGTCTCTAATACTAGTTTCTATTTAATAATTTTCTTGTAGTGTATTATTAATGTTAGTATTTTTATTAATATTATTAATATTATTAATATTATAATTAATATTTATGATTTTCTTGTAGTGTACGAATATGTATTCGTAGATAATATCTACATCTATATTGATAGTTAATATTAATAATGCTAATAATATTAATATTCTTATTCAAAATATTAATAATATTAACATTACAAGAAAATCATTAAATAGAAAACAATTTTAGAGATAAAAAATAATTAGTTGCTATATTGACTAAATTAGATACTATTTTAGAGACTAAAAAATTTATTGGTATCTAAATTAGTTTCTATTTGATAAATAGTTTCTAAATTGACATATAATTAGCTACCAAAGTTTTAACTACTAACTTTTGAATCTAAACAATTGGTAGATAAACTTTTTTGAAGCTAATTATATATCAATTTAGAAACTATTTATTAACAATAGAAACTAATTTAGATACCAATAACTTTTTTAGTCTAATTTAATTAATATAACAATTAATTATTTTTATTCTCTAAAATTGGTTTTTATTTAAGGATTTTCTAGTAGTATAAGTATGAGTACTTGCTTAAAGGATTGTCATTTAATAGTGTATGTTGTATGTTGCTTAAGTGTTTGGTGCTTTAAGTTAAATTCAACTTCTTGACATGTCTCACTTAAGCTATGCTTTTGTCTTACTTAAACAAGCTTGATGGGGATTTCACTTAAGCAAAACTTAACTTACATACAAGGAGGGTAGTCTTACACAACATGAGATGTTTCTTGTATGGCAACACCCTATTTTTCTGTAAAGCCTCAATTCATAGTGTTTTGATATTAAAAGCAATTCTGAAGTGCTTTGAACTTGTCTCATAAGGTTAATTATTCCAAGAGTAAGGTTGGGGGAGTGGGTATGAACATCAATTAGACGATGATTTTTGCCTCTATTCTTAACAGTGATATTATAAAGGCACCTTTTAGTTATTTGGGGGTGACGTTAGACGGGAATCATAAAAGGTGTGATTTTTGGGAATGGGTGCTCAATAAGTTACGAAGTAGGTTAAGCTCTTGAAAAGGAAAATCCCTCTCTATGATTGGAAAATTATGTCTTATCAAATCGGTGCTTACACCCTTACCATTATTCTACGTCTCCTTATTTTGTATGTCGGGTATTGTGGTGAAGGAAGTGAAAAGGATACAAAATAGTTTTTTTTTGTGGGCATGAGGCTGAGAGAACAGGAAAATTTCTTGGGTGGCGTGGCTTAAGGTTTGTGAGTCGAAAGACAAAGGTGGATTAGGGGTTATTGATATAAGAAAATTTAACTTGGCTCTTCTGGAGAAATGGATTTGGAGACTTAAGTCTGAAAAGAGAAGTTTATGGAAGGATATTCTAGACTCTAAATATGGTGGGTGAAGGGGGTTAAGGTCCCAAGTTCAGAATTGTAAGGAATCACTATGGTGGAGGAACATTAGGATAGTTTGGAATTTAGAGGAGTGGGGTAATGATCTTTAAGACAGAGGTTGGTGGGAAGTAGGGGATGGAAAACAAAAATAGGTTTTGGAAGGATAAGTGGGTGGATAATGTTCCTTTAATGTATAAATTTCCTAGACTTTTTTTGATATCCTTATATATTGGTCGTGGAAGTTGAGTTGGAGAAGAAATCTCTTTGCGTGGGAATCTAGTCTAGCTGATCTTTTATTGCAGGTGTTGGATAACAAGAGGTTAACAAGAAAGGGTGAAAATAGACTGATAAATGGCTTTGGAGGGATGTAGACTCTACAGATTTCTCCGTGAAAGCAACCTATAATATTCTCTTGGGGGAGGAGTCTGCAGTGTTTGGGGACCCATTGGCGGAGTTCTGGACATTAAATACTTTACCTTCATCACAATTTACGACTTGGAAGGTGTTAAGTAATGCGATTGCCACTAAGGATAATCTCATGAGATGCGATATACCTTTGGTGTGTGTATGGTGTCCCCTATGTGGTATGGAAGAAGAGACGGTAAGGCATTTATTTTTTGAGTGTAGGGTCTCTTGGAGAATTTGGTGAATGTGTCTCGAGTGGTTGGGGTCCTCTTTGGTTCTACATTGTGATGCACAAATGCATTTTAAGATGTTTAAACCTATAGGTTTAAAACATGTTATTATTAGGTGCTGGGGGGGTCATTTGGGTAGGTATTGTAACTGAAATTTGAATCATAGGAATAAAGTTGTTTTTTAGAATGGGCACGTAAATCTAGTGGAGGTTTTTACTGTGGTACAAAGGAAGACTTGGTCTTGGGTAACAGTAAAGGAAAGATTAGATGATTTCTGTTTCTTAGACTGGTGTTTGGAACCTCAATGTTGTATGAGGTATTTGAAAGATTGATATTTGGTGTTCATGTTTAATCTGTTTGTCCAAGTTTGGAAGTTGTGGTGTGTTTTGTGCATGTTGCTTGGTTTTTTACTATCTGGCAAGGTCAGGTTGATGATTCTTCTTCTTGGATTGTGGTAAAGGAAAGTGTATCTGACTTATTATATTCGGTTTGGTGTTGGAATCTTTTTGATGTATGAGCTTTGAGAGTTTGATGTGTGGTGTTTTTGGGTACTGACCTGTCTAGATTGGGAAGTTGTTGAGTGCTTTGTACGTGTTTTCTTGGTTTATGTATCCTTCTCGCATGACCGATTTGTTGATGTTGGCACTTGGATTTTTGGAGTTTTTTAGCCTGCTGGAAAAGATCTTGTTTAGTTGTTGGATTTTATGTACTGTATTGAGGGTGTGTTCTTTTTGGTGGGTTGATGTAATTGTATTTGTTGGGCTTATGTATCTTAATCTGGTATGTTAGTCTGGTTAATGTGTTGTAATGTCTTACGAAACCTTAATTATTCCAAGAGTAAGGTTGGGGGAGTGGGTGTGAACATCAATCAAACGATGGTTTTTGCCTCTATTCTTAACTATGATATTATGAAGGCACCTTTTAGTTATTTGGGGGTGACGGTAGGCGGGAATCATAAGAGGTGTGATTTTTGGGAAGGGGTGCTCAATAAGTTACAGAGTAGGTTAAGCTTTCGGAAAGGAAAATCCCTTTCTATGGCTGGAAAATTATGTCGTATCAAATCGGTGCTTACATCCTTATCGTTATTCTACGTCTCCTTATTTTGTATGCCGGCTATTGTGGTGAAGGAACTGAAAAAGATACAAAAGATTTTTTTTTTTTGTGGGCGTGGGGCTCAGAGAACATGAAAATTGCTTGGTGGCGTGGCATAAGGTTTGTGAGTCGAAAGACAAAGGTGAATTAGGGGTTATTGATATAAGAAAATTTAACTTGGCTCTTTTGGGGAAATGGATTTGGATACTTAAGTCTAAAAAGAAATTCATGAAGAAGCTAATAGATTGGACCTCATTAACAATAGGTTGAAAGGTTTAAATAACTGGTTGGAAACTAAAGTCAAAACCTTAGAAGAAGAGCTGGAAAACTCCAGAAATGATTTTGAAACTCTTGAACTGATTTAAAAAAACTCTTCTTGTGAGTGTGACTCAAGCTTTTGTAAAAACTTTGCATCTCTTGAAAATAAGATTCATTATCTTGTGAAAACTGTGGATAAACTTTCAAAAGGAAAAATCAACTTTGAGAATGTATTAGCATCTCAAAATTGTGTCTTTGGAAAATCTGGACTTGTTTTTAATCCACAGAGCAAGAACAGTGACATTTCAAAACCTTTTTCAATCCTTGCAGAAAAATAGTCGATTGAAAAGTCGAAACAATCAGTTGTTTCTTGTTTTTATTGTATGCGAAAAGGCCATTCTGTCAGGTTCTGTAAAGTGAGAAAAGTTTTTGTTCCCAGGGGTATTTTAAAGTGGGTTCCTAAGAATCTTAAGGGTTCTTATAACCAAATTAACTCCAATGGAACCAAATTTGTAAGGGGACCAAATCTTGGTGCTTGATCTTAATTCTTTTGCAGGTTATCTAAAAATTTAAGAATCTTTGAGCTAGAGAATCAAGTGTGAAAGAGAATATTTGACCTGGACTTTTTATTCTAGATCTTATTTGTATTTTGATTGCTTCAATGTCATGTGAATTTCTTTAATCATGTATCATAGCTATTTGACAGTAAAACTTTCTCTAAAGAATAAGAGTTTTATTTTAAAATGATGTTTTCTTTCATATGAATTATGAATGATATTATTAGATGTCTTTAAATACAAAATCACTCATCTATGGAAAGGTAGTGTATGTATTTCTATTTTGATTCTTCTGTGCCAATAACCCTTGGTTTGTGAAATGTCTTAATTGCTATCATAGAAAAACAACCGATTGTTTTCACGAAGCAACTGATTGTTTCCCCTTTGGCAGCATTGCATTAAATTGGATTCAATTCTCTATGCATTGCTTCTGTTGCAGATTCTTCCACCAAGCTGTTACAAGTCAAATTGCATTTATCATGGGTATGATTTCGCTTTGAAAGGAAGTTACATTGGTCATAAATGGAATATATTCCATATCTTCTTGGAAAATTAAAAGCTTTTATGACTAGTCAAAGTCTACATGTGCTTTCCATGAGATTTTTGGTGTTGACTGACGTGGGATTGTGTGCCTCTGAACAAGACTCTTT
This sequence comes from Phaseolus vulgaris, assembly GCF_051622355.1. Lineage (NCBI taxonomy): Eukaryota > Viridiplantae > Streptophyta > Magnoliopsida > Fabales > Fabaceae > Phaseolus > Phaseolus vulgaris. The sequence continues at coordinate 10,794,977 of NC_143507.1, forward strand.
TTTTCTTGAGGAAAACTACCCACTAAAAGTCAAAATATGAAGCTATTTTTGGTGCCTATATAACAATGCTTTATGCAGTTGTTTTTCTTCACGAAATCAACCCATTGCCCATATCTCTTGTCTCTTGTCAAATCTGCTACAGTTTTCTTCTTGTTTCAGAAATCTCTTTCTTCCTCCATGGATTCCACACCTCCTTCCTCTAAAAGGATGAAAACTCGTGGAATAAAGAGGGGTGGGTGCTTAGAAGGATGATTCTCGGGAGAAGATGAGAAAATTGAGAAGTATCTCCATGAAACAAGCAGGAAGGTGATCAACAATCCAAAGCTTATCACCTTCAACTGGCTGAAAGAACAAAAACTCATGGAAGTGAGGAGTCTTCTAAAGGAGCAACTGCTGAAAAGGTTCCTTGAAATGTTTGGAAACATCTACCCAGATTTGGTAAGAGCATTCTACACTAATTTCCAAATCATTGGTGACAATATTTTTTCACATGTAAAAGGGGTGGACATGGAGATCACTCATGAAGTCTGAACTGCAATCACTGGTTTAAAACATGTTGGTTTGAGGATCAATAAAGGAAATATATGTGTGGTTGAAGAATTCAACAAGATGCAGTTTTACAAGAGCTGCTTAAAGAATCCTCAATCAAGAGTAAGAAACTTTTCTGTGGGAGGATTGAATTTGAATGAAAGGCGCATTGCCTTCATTATCTCACGAATGCTAACTCCAAGAGGCAATAATCATTCAATGCTAACTGAAGAGGAATTTGTGCTCATCTACTATATTATGAACAAAATGAAGATTAACTGGATTCACATCATCAAGAAGCATATGCAAAAGACAATAAGGTTAAATGACTACCACTACCCTTATATTGTCTTGATTTATAAATTTTTGCACCATTTTGAAGTGGATATGGAAGAAGAGCAATATGAAATTGTCAAAACCTCAACTGAAATCAACAACGACTCCCTAAGTAAGATGAGATTCACCAAAGTTGGAGGAAGATGGGTGAGCAAATATGGTGACCAAGCTGGCTCATCAAGTGGAGCTCACATTGGAGAAGAAAATGAAGGGGAAGCTGTTGCGACTAGTAATGAACTTGTTGGTGCCTATGAAGATGGTCCAAGTGATGTAAACATAAAAGAACGAATCACATCCATGTCTCCATTTGAAGGGCTTGTGGTGAATAGGATGGACAACTTTGCACATGATCAAATAACTCATCATGATTTATGTGTGACAAGGTTTCAAAGCCTGGATGAGCAGATTGAGGCTGTGCGGAATCAGCTATTTGAGCTGCAATATGCCCAAGAAGATAGAAGAAAATTTTATGTTTTCTTTCTATTTCTGGTTTATCATCTGAACAATTCTTTTTCTCTCTTTTTAATGCTGTTTTTATCCCTCCTTTTATTCTATTTGTGAAGACAAATAGGGGGAGAAGTATATGGTTTGTAATGTGGTTTGTATTGTGCTAATATCTGCTTATATCATGCTTTAAAAATGGTTTATATGGATTAGATAGTTGTTTTACTCTAATTAAACTGCTGCATAAACTCTGATTTGCACCTTGTTTTCACTAATTTTCACATTGATTTTACTGATTTTCCTTGTGGGAATCACTAAGTGAAAACTGGTTTTGTGGTGCTAATGATATCTGGAAATGATTACCTCTGGTACATGCACATTTTGTATTTTGCAGGTATTGTCAAATTCAAACAGAACATTCCAAGCAAATCAGGGATTTCTCTTCATCAAATAGGGGAAGATTATTGAACTTATAACTTTGATGTCTCCAAATCCATGAAGATTGCTTGAAGTTTGGTTTGCTTCTTGTAGGCATGGGTTCTGGGTAGATTAGAATTTGTCAATCCACTCCTAGCTTAATCCAAAACTGAATAATCAAGTTCTTTCAAAAGAAAAGTGTTTTTCAAAGTAGTGAAAAACAACTTGCTGATTTATCGTTTCAATCGCTTGTTTTACACTTAGTGGTTTTGAAAAGGATTTGAAAAGCTGAAATTGGCTGACCTCATAGTCAAGGCCAATTCAATCGGTTGAATCGAGTTTTCAATCGATTGTTTTTTAAAAATCTTAACAGAATTGGTTAAGTTTGGTAAATCTATTTTCCATGATTCTAAAATGCTTTGGGCCTGGATTAAAAGTCTTAAATGAATATTTTTGAGGATATATAACTGGTGTTTATATCTCTGAAATGAAGAGAGATCAGATTACCAAAATGATTAAAGTTTTTCAAAATTGCAAGATTGCTTAAGGCTTTGCTTTGGTCAAGAGTGGAATATGAACTGTTGTAATTCTTTTGTATCAGGAGTGATCTTTCCTGTTCTTACTTGTAATTGTTTTCATATTTGTAAAACTTGTAAGGTACTGATGTCTACATTCAGAGGATGTTCTGTCTTGTAGTGTTTGTGTATCAAAGAGGGTGAGTGTTATTGAAGGGTTCAAGATCACCTCTTTGGTGTTTGTGTTTTGTAATCTGTGGTTGATTACTTAGTGGAATACCCAGGGGTTTCTGGGGACTGGATGTAGCTCTTGGTGATAGAGTGAACCAGTATAAACATTATGTGTGAATCTGTCTATCCCTCACTCCTTAAATCTGTTTGAACTGTGTTTTTATAAACTGCTGATAAAAACAATCGATTGATTCGCATAAACAACCGATTGATTTTCTGGAATCAATTTAAAACAGTTTTGTTTCTTGGCTAATCTGATTGCTTCTTTTGTGCTTCTTCATTAATCTTCATTCTTGTCCAGTATTTTCAAAAATCTTTCATTAAACAATTCACCCCCTCTTGTTTAAAGCCTTTAATTCTAACAATGTCATCCTTATCCGATTCAAGCCCTGAGCGATGGGTAGTGGGTTTGAATATGGGGGATGGCAGAATATTATACCATTGGTTATTCAAGGATTTCATCTAAATACCTTTTCATAGATTTGGATGAGTTTTTCCCTTTTCAATATTGCTCCCACCTTCCATATTTCGGACATTGTCACTAACATCGCAAGGTTCACCTATTCAGCTCAACACATCCTCACCATTAACATCAACACCTTCATTTATTGTCGAATAAAAGATTTTATGTTGGCCCCATGAGATGTTTTGGCATTTCAAACCCACATGATTGGATTGTACTTTTAGGGTGTTCAAGGGGATGCACCACATAATGAGTCTTATGATCCTCTACACCCCATCGATCACACACACTTTCATAAGTCATTGTTGTGTGGTTGTTGTTAGCAATATTCCCTTCAATACACCCTTCACCATAAGACATGCATTTACTATTGCAACAAATAAAAGGTCCATTAACATGGTCATCGATACACTACAAATTTTCTTTTCAAATATTCATTGATGTTTCTAGAAGTTTCACATCTCCAAAAAGTGAAGTATGTTGCTCATATTGGTTGATCATCAGGCTTTGGGAAGTAAACTGCACAGGAAGAACATTAACTTGTAATTTAATTTTCAAGCTCTAAAGACACTAACTTTGCATTTGACTTTGATGATAGTGATACAATAGATTATTTTTTTCTTAATTTATTTTTTACTTTAATTGTTTACCTTTTTATAAATTCTTATAATAAATTTAAATCAAACTTTTAAAGTTAATTTCATTGGATGAATATCTTTCTATACTTTTTTAGTCATGTCTTCAAAATATTATTTAACATATTTAAATACTCGAACATCACACTAAAATTAAATATTACAAAATTTTTAATAACATAATTAATATTTTATATAAACTTATATCAATATATTATGCTTGTATAATTTAAGATAGATTACACTTCACTAAAAAATAACTAAAATTTACATTACAAGAGAATTTACATTTCAACTAAAAGTTGAGGCTAACAAAAGTCGATGTTAATTAGTAAATAACAAATATCACTTTTATAATTTTTATTTAATATTTTAAATCATGTACATCCATATTCTTTTTTAGGTTCTTACACAACCTAAAAAAGAAAGTTAAAAAAAAAGTCAGGGTGGAAGGCTCTATTTGTGAAGCATGGTGGATGAAACATTTACATTTCCCTCATTTTATTTTCCTGATTATGTTCAAACAAGAAGGACTATGATCCCTCGTAATCTTGAAGTAGGTGAGGGTTCTTCATGTGCTCCTCCTATTTCAATTTTCAATTATCCAGGAAGAGAAATTGGAAAATGCATGACATATTATCTAAACCGAAGAGACCTTGATGCTGTCTAATTGTATGTTCTTCAAAACTGTGAAGAGGTTCAACCATACTTTGAGTAAGACGATGTTCACTCATTTGAAAAGAAAGTTAATTATGTTCATTTATGTGGTTTGAATAATCAATTTCTTTGTTGCAGTAAATATGTTGAATATTTAAGAAAGATTAGTCCTGGTGCTTCAGAAGCTCAAATTGACCAAGACATTTCATCCTATTTTGCTACATGGTTCAAACAATATGTAGGTTTTTAATTTTCATTTTATAAATTTTTTATTTTTAGATAAACATTGTGTAATTTATAATCTTTTGTTTAGGTTCTAAATCTAGAACATAATATTGAAGATCCATTATTGGTTAATTTAGCATGGGTCATAAGAGAAAAGTTCAATCATGGCCTATCTATGTCATCAATGGATACAAATTTCACACTGCTCTTTGAAGTGAAGGCATGAATTCCACTAACTATGGTGTTTATGTACGAGGAAACAATGGTTAATTAGAGTCAGATTTCTATGAAATATTGTCTAAAATTATTCAATTGGAGTATATTGGCTTTCCAATAATGAATGTAGTTATCTTTCAGTGTGAATGGCTTGATAATACTCCTTATATAGAAACCAAAGGAGATAATAACTATGGAATTGTTCAAGTAAAAGAATCACTGAGATATAATAAAGCGTATGATCCATTCATATTTGCACAATAGGCAGAACAAGTTTATTACACCAAATATCCAAAGGGACACCAAGGTTGGTTGGGAGTAATTAAAACAAAAGCTTGTAGTAGAATCATTGATAACACAGTAAGTGAGGTTGAGCATGAAACTCCATACCAAGATGATGAGCTTCTACAACTTGAAGTAGTTCTACATGTTGATCCAGACTTCATTTGTGATTCTTTTGCTGATGTTGGTGGGGGGAGAAGAAGTTGATGTAAGTTGATATTTAGATGGTTCCATTTTATTGTGACACTTTACTTAGAGTTGGGATTTTAGCAATTTAATGGTGAAACCTAAGGAAGATTCCCACTGGACACGAACTTAACCAAATGGTTAAGTAAGTGTGAAGGTTCACTTCACAAAGGCAAAGATGAAAAATCAATATAGAGTGATAGATGGAATGCAATGTGGAATGGAAATGGCAACAAGGTAGACATCAATGGTGGTCATGGCCGAACCAAGAGATGTACCATAAGCATATAACAAAAGCATAACCACACGTAAGAATTCAAGACAAAGACATATATGAAATGGAAATGAATTGAAAAGAGTAGAAGAAGAGTAGCTTATGGAGTGGTTGTGAGAGGGATTCATGCCACTTGGGGTGTGGTAGCCACCAAGATGAGTGATGGGCAACCACTTGAGAGTCTCACACTGTTCAAGGTAAGACCAAGCTAAGAGGATTCAAACCTCACACTTCTCACACAATTTGTGCAGAGTAACTTTTCTCTTCAAAATTAACATGTCATACATGGAGTAAGGCACCCTATTTATAGGAATGGGTGACTTGTGGCCAAAAATGGCAAGGATAGGATGGTAAATAAGGGAGGGGCGGCCTAAGAGGGTTGACTAAGGAAAAAACCGCACCTTTAGGCTCTTCTTCTAGAAACTAGGTCAAAAACCCTAACTTTAGGTGCCTTGTCTTGAAAAAGTGGGCTTGGATCAAGCCCATTTCACTATGAACACTCCTATGTATGCTAAAGGCATCTATTCTATCCTATCTTGCTATTTGGAACCCTAAGGAGAGCCCAAATTATTTATAAATTGTTTTATTCTTAAGAAGACCAGAAGGAAGAGCATTTGATGCTTTGGTTTGTGTCCATTTCTTCCTCCGGTGAGGTCTGCTAGATCCTTGGTGAGGTCTTCACTAGATTGATGAGATGACTTCTCATAGTGTGAATGGTAATGTGCATCCTTGGTCATCTTCTTGTTGGCTTGGTTTGTATCATGCCCCCATGTTTGAGAGAATTTGACCTCAAATTTATAACTCCTACAAATAAGATAATGCAGGGTGTGGTATGTGAAATAAACTTATGCTCTTTGAGCTTGAGGAGTTCAAAAGGGCAAGCTCTTCTTACAAGCCATGTTGGGAAATAATATTTTGGGATGAATGGGCTTGGTGAGAAAAATCCTCTCAAAAGGTGAGAACCCTTAGGAGGTGTTTGATGGTTAACCCAAATTTTCTTTCTTCAAGATGTCAAGTAAATAGATTTTTTTGGGAATGAAAAAGACAAAGAAGAAGTACACCTTGGAGGTGCAGTTGGTAGCATGGCACGAATCAACATGATTGATTTAGTTATGTAAGATGATATATTGTGACTCGATTTATCTTTTCTTTCTTTCTATTTTTCATTTTCTCTTTTGTTTTTCATTTTTATGTGGTCCTCATGGACCTCCTTTGGTGAGAGCGATTTTAGTGTGACCTTATGCCCATGGAAGGTAAAAAAGATTTTGTTGGTAAGGCCATCATGTAAAGATTTTCTATCAAATTGCCATGGCCTACCTAAAAGAATGTGTGTGGTTTCCATAGGTACAACATCACACAAGACCTCATCCTTGTATTTACCAATAGAAAAGGCTATGGGGACTTGCTTGTTTACTATTATTTCCCCCTCTTCTTAACCATTGAAGTTTATAGGGATATTTACATGAGAGATGGTAGGTAATCCAAGTTTGTCTACCACTCTTGTGCTTGCCACGTTTGCACAACTCCCCCCATCTACAATTAAGGAGCACAACTTATCATAATGAGGCACCTAGTGTGGAAAATGTTTTCCCAGTAGTTTTCATCAAAAGGCTTTAAAACTTGGCCTAACATGCGTCTCACTACTAATAAGTCTCCTTCACATGGAATTTCACTTTCTTCCTCACTTGGTGATCTAGAAGAGGTAGGGGATCTAGACCTTTGTGAACTATGATCACTCATGACAACTCCCCCTTTAACCATCATATTTCTCTTAGAAGGGAAATTGGATGAAATATGCCCAAAACCTAAACATTTAAAAGACTTTTTACTTGAGGTTTTGGTAGGTGACTTAGGTGTAGAAGTGGAGGGTTTAGAATGTCTAGGATTGTAAGTGGAATCTTTCTCAAAATTTGAAGGAAAAGTTTTTGAAGAAAAATTGTTTTTGTTTTTCCAAGATGATTGGTAGTAGCCATCATTACGAGAGTTTTTGAAATGAGTTTTCTTTGAAAGTTGAGATTCAACCTTGATGGCAAGGTGAACCAAATTTTCCAATGATGAATACTCATAAAGTTCTACCACATCTTGAATTTCCCATCTCAATCCATTTACAAATCTAGCAATTTTGGACTCCTCACTTTCATGCATGTCAATTTTAGTTAAAATTGTTTCAAGCTCTTTAAAGTACTCATCTACACTATTAGGTCCTTGTTGAAGCCGTTGGAGCTTCAACAAGAGTTCTTTCCTATAATAGGAAGGAACAAACCTCGCGCACATGTATTCTTTCAAATCATACCAAGAGACCATGACTGACCTCTTGTTTAGCCCAATGTCCATTATAGTCTTGTGCCACCACTACATGACAGTCTAAAAGTTCTAAGGAGGCTAATTTTACCTTTTGGTCCTCTTGGACCTCATGTACATTAAAGATTTGCTCTACCTTAGCCTCCCATCCTAAGTAAATGTTAGGGTCACTTTCCCCACTAAAACTAGGCAATTTTACATAGGGAAAAGAATTTTTAGAAGGATGGTGTTGATGTTGGCGCCTTTCATCAAATTGATTCATTTTCCAATATTCATCTTCCTCATGGTTGCCGTATTGAGTGAAACTTCTTGTAGCTCTCCTATGCTCCCACCTCCTTGGTTGTCTTACTTGTGTGGTTTTAAGCCTTTGGAGCCTATCCTCCTATTGCCTCATCTCTTCCTCCTTTTGTGCTAGGGACCTTTTTGCCGTCGCTAACTCACCCATAAGGAAAGCCTTTTGGGGAAAGTGAGGTTTTGATGATTCCCCTGAAGAAAGATGAGCCATAAAATACAAACAATTAGGGAAAGAAAAGTTAGATCACTCTCCCTTAATCTTGCGTCACTCTTGTGTAAAACAAAGAGGAAAAGATACAAAGCACTCAAAAGAAATTTTCCTCTCTACAAAGGTCTATATTGGTGTTGAAAACTCTCAAATGAAAAAGGACAAAGCCCTTATCACTTGATCTCAATAGGACCACAAGGAAATTTTAAAGGACAAACAAGAAAAGCACAAAACAAGAAAGCTTAACCAAGTTTGAGAAAAGATGAATGACAAAACTTTTAAAGAAAGACAGCAAGAAAAGGCACACAAAAAGACTCTAAGATACTTACTAAAACTTTTAACAATGAAATTTTCCTTTCTTTAGAAATTGTTAAAGCAAAAGGATAAAAAATTCCACAATGTTGAAACCAATTTGCTAATAAAAATGAACCCACTATTTTGAAATGTTGCTATTTGATAAGATTGGAACCAAAAGCTTGCGCCACTTCTCTTATATATTTTTTTTATACTTGTTTTTGGATTATGGAAATGAGATGTCCATAGTTTTGATCATGCATATTTTCATAGACCTCCAATTTTCACAAAAAAGTTTGGGATTCAAATTAATTGATCACTTGAAATCTTTTGTTTGGAACATAAATGTACTTCTACTAAAACAAGTTTCTAATTACTTTTAAACTTTCACAATTAAAAGCAAAGTAAGTAGAAGAAAAATATAAGAACTCCTAGAAACACTGAAGAACATATGACTCAAAGCAAAAGAGACAATAACAAAAAAAGACACAATTTATCATCAAAAAACGAAAACAAAGTTAATGATAAGATAAATGCCGAATTGAAAAGCAAGAAAGTAAAGGGATGAATTTAAATTTACTTGAATGTAAAGGCAAGAATGTAAAGGGGCAAGAAAAGTAAAGTGCCAAATCAACTCAAAGCAAATATGCTTAAAAAAACAAACCTCTAAATACCACATGATGTAAGTTAAATTTTAGATGGTTCCATTTTATGGTGACACTTTACTTAGAGTTGGGATTTTAGCAATTTAATGGTGAAACCTAAGGAAGATTTCCACTGGACACGAACTTAACCAAATGTTTATGTGTGAAGGTTCACTTCACAAAGGCAAAGATGAAAAATAAATATAGAGTGATAGAAGGAATGCAATGTGGAATGGAAATGGAAACAAGGTAGACATCAATGGTGGTCATGACCGAACCGAGAGATGCACCATAAGCATATAATAAAAGCATAACCACAAGTAAGAATTTAAGACAAAGACATATATGAAATGGAAATGAATTGAAAAGAGTGAAAGAATAATAGCTTATGGAGTGGTTATAAGAGGGATTCACGCCACTTGGGGTGTGGTAGCCACCGAGATGAGTGAAGGGCTTCCACTTGAAAGTCTCACACTGCTCAAGATAAGACCTAACTAAGAGGATTCAATCCTCACACATTTCTCACACAATTTGTGCATAGTAACTTTTCTCTTCAAAATTAACATGACATACATGGAGTAAGGCACCCTATTTATAGGAATGGGTGTCTTGGTGGCCAAGAAGGGCAAGAGTAGATGTGAAATAAGGGAGGGGCAGCCTATGAGGGTTGACTAAGGTCAAAACTGCACCTTTAGGCTCTTCTTCTAGAAACTAGGTCAAAAACCTATTTCTAGGTGCCTTGTCTTGAAAAAGTGGGCTTGGATCAAACCCATTTCGCTCTGAGCACTCCTATTTATGCTAAAGGCACTTATTCTATCCTATGTTGCTATTTGCACCCCTAAAGAGATCCCAAATTATTACAACTTGTTTTATTCTTAAGAAGACCAGAAGGAAGAACATTTAATGCTTTGGTTTGTGTCCATTTCTCCCTCTGGTGAGGTCTGTTATATCCTTGGTGAGGTCTTCACTTGATTGATGAGATGACTTCTCATAGTGTGAATGGTAATGTGCATCCTTGGTCATCTCCTTGTTGGCTTGGTTTGTATCAAAAATAGATCTACAATTACTAAATGAAACAAACATAGATGAATAATACGAGGAGGAATACATTTCAAGTGAGTATAACATTGAGAGTGATTTCAGTAACAAAGACATCTCTTCGGCAATTCATGCATTAAAATTGATTGTATACCTTGTCTAAATTATGTTTTACATTAATTTTAGGTTTAATTACCTTTTTCGTCCCTATATTTATAGCCAATAGTCAATTTGGTACAGTGGTTTTAAAAAAATTCAATTTGGTCCCTAAGTTTTTTAAAATGTATTCAAAATGGTCCTTTCTGTTAAATATCACCAAATGGCGTTAAGTGGTGCTTATGTGGCAGACACGTGTAAGTTACGTGGATTGTGCTTACATTACTTTGGTGAATACTGAATTAGGGTTTAGGTTATTCAAATTGGGGATTTCGAATTTCTGATTTAGGGTTTCTGATACGAGGATTGCTCCCCTGGTTGGATTCTATGGTGCGCTTCCCTGCTTCGATTCCATTCGGTTGTGCTCCCCTCATTCGATTCTGTGATCCCCTACATCGTAGACAACTCTGTATATGTTTTCCAAAAGTAATAAAAAACAGAACCACTCTGAAACTAAGTCAAAAATTACTAACCTTATAAAGGAGCAATCACAAAACGGCATCACGGTCTGGATCGCAATCGCTGCCCCTTCACCACCTCTGGACCGCACCACATAATCGCTCCTCCAAATCGACCATGGAAACGCAACTCACCATCGTAACTCACGATCGCACCACAGAATCGAATGAGGGGAGTACACCTCCGAATGGAATCGAAGCAGGGAAGCGCACCACAAAATCCAACCAGGGGAGCAATCCTCATATTAGAAATCCTAAATCAGAAATTCAAAATCCCCAATTTGAATAACCTAAACCCTAATTCAGTGTTCACTAAAGTAATGTAAGCACCATCCACGTAACTTACACGTGTCTGCCACATAAGCACCACTTAACGCTATTTGGTGATATTTAACAGAAAGGACCATTTTGAATACATTTTAAAAAACTTAGGGACCAAATTGAATTTTTTAAAAACCACGGTACCAAATTGACTATTGACTATAAATATAGGGACGAAAAAGGTAATTAAACCTTAATTTTAATGTGGTTTCCCAGAATTGTAGTGAATAATAGGCAATATAACTGACATATTTGGTTGTAGAAAACACAATAAGGTTTGAGTCTTTTGATCATGATTACCTTATTTTGTTTATTCAAAATTGATTGATCCAGTTTGATTATTGTATTAATTACATCTTATAAATGTAATATGTTTTACTTGTAGATGAAACCAAATGGTAGAGGTGGTGGTCGTAGACCACCTAATCATGGTGGTCGAGGTGTTCGTGTTGATGATAGATCTTTACCCAACACTAATATTCCCCCTTAGTTTGTTCTTCTAACAACCATGAAGTCTACACATCCTATCTATGAATGACCCCCACTTCGTACACTTCACGAACAAGATATTGAACATCATGTAGGAGAATCAAATCCTACTATCTTTTCTACATAACCAACTATGAATCAACATTCACCGATCAAGACTCTCTTACACTTGAGTATGAGTCTAACAATGTAGTTGATCAAAGACTCTGGCTTCATGCAGAAGAAGAGAGTAAGTATATTTTAATCTAATTGTTATTCATCAATATGTTTTGATTTCCATATATCATTTTCACAATATGTTTTAAACACAGTTTTGCTCCAACAAATGTACCATCCAATGTAATCTCACAAATCATCAAGCAAAAATATGATGAACCCCGTCCCATTTGAAAGAAGGTTCTTCTTGAGCTCAAAGATAGATAGTTTGGAGAGTTTAAGGTAATTTGAGTTATGATTACATTTAAAATTTTATTTTATTATTCTACAATGTATGTTTTTTAATTTATTTTTCATACAAAAAGAGTATAGGTGGGATCTGGAATAAGACCAACTCATTAGATCCATTTTTGATACAAAAGCCTCTCGTATCTTTAAAAATGCTATAAGTAAAGTTATGCATCGTCAAGATAAGGGGACCTAGATTCCACCACTTGTTCGAGCAACATTGGACCAACATTGTAGTTCTACATAATTCCAAAACAAGAGTTTCATTGCCAAGGTAATCGGGCTGTTGAGAAGGGAGCCTCAACATACTGTGGTGGTTCCATATCTACATCAACTCACTTTGAGAAAATGGTATTATTATATTTTTTGTTTTCCTATACTTAATTTAAATACAATATATTATATTTTTTTTATTAAATTTACGTAGACTAAGGAGCTTGAACGACAACCAACTACTTGGAAGGTTGTAGAGAGAATGAAGAAATTGAAGACTGGAAAATGGGTTAATGACAAGACCTGCGACCTTGCGGTATGTTTAAACTTTATGTTATAATTTAATTTTTACTATATGTTTTCTTCACAATAATCAATTTGACTTCATTTTCAGGAAAAATATAAGAAACGCTAAGAAGAAGCCCAACAACAACAGATGCTTGAAGGCTAATTTTCGCAAAACTCTCATGTTGCCTCTATTGATGACAATGAAATATACATTGATGTTGTTGGAGGTGGAAATAAAAAAGGGAATGTCTATGTACTTAGTGTATTGAGCAAAAGATTTAATAGTTCCACAAGTGGTCACTCTGCTACAAGTCAAGCTCTAATAGTCCATCAAATAGAAGAAATGTGTGAGATTATTCAAAAGCTAAATGATGAGCTTATGACAAAAGATGCCAAGAGCGGACACTTGAAGAAAAGATGGAGGTATTGATGAAAAGTCATGAAAAGCGAAGTGAACGCATGCACAAACAAATTGAGTTGATGTGCAAACAAAATGAGCAGATGCAACTCATCATACAAGACATTTAAATGAATAATCTCATATCAGACTCTTTAGATCCTACTAGTGGACATTATAAAGGAGAGCACATTAGAGATGACAATTCAGAAAAAGATTACCTGTGTTGAATTATATAATAAATTTGACTTTTTTAACTTGTTTTCAATAGTTTTTGTTGTGTAATATGATTTACTTTTAATTTGTGTATAACTCTTTCTTAAACTATGTATTTGAAGTTCATTCCTATTTAGCTTGATTGAATTTTGAGTATCTATAAGCAAATTTGATTTTTTTTTATAAAATGGTCAAAATACCATTTTAAATAGGTATTAATAATACATATAAAAATAGCCACCGAAACTGATTTGGTGACTATATCTACAAAGTTGTTGTTTAACGACCGAAACAAAATTGGTCGCTGTAATTAAAAAATATTTAGCCATTGAAATTAATTTTGTCACTATAGGAATCTCCATTTAGCCACCACAAGATTTTTTTAATTAATTATTTTAATCTATTAACGACAGAAAATGGTGGTCGATATCACCTTTTATGTAAGCCATTGATTTAGCCACCAAGTTTCTTTAAAAAAATTGGTCGGTAATTGGGTTCCTGAATTCTAGTGACCAATTTTTTTGCGACGGAATAAAGATCAAAATTTCGGTCGCAATTTCACGACTAATTTATAACTCAGTTGCTAAATGTTTTACAATTAGAATTTTCGCTTCCATATTTATTTGGTGATTGTTTCGGTCGTGAATATGTTTAGCAACCGATTATAGAAGTTAATTCATTATTTTCATATATAGTTTAACAATATAAAAAAAATAATTTCAATTTTATTTATTTATTTATCATATTAATTAAGATAAACTAATATATAAATTCATAATCAAAATTAATATATTAAAATCAAATTTTATATGTTTAACTATAATATCTTTTTTGTTATAAATAAATTTATCACTTAAGTGTGTCTTAACTTTTACTTTTAGCGATCTTGAGTTAGGCGAAATCATATAAGCCTAAACATTATCGCTTTCATTAAAACTCGTTTTAAACAACTTCCTCAAAAACAAATTTAATGTCTCTAATATGTGCTCTAATCAGGGAAAACACATCTTCGCTTAATCTTTCATAGCTGAAGCACGTTTTCATTTTCAAATAAAAGTCTATTTCTAAATTAAAGAAGTATAAAGAGGTTTCAAATAAACAATTTTTAATTAATAATATGAAAGCGATAATGTTTATTTCAAACAAACTTTAATTTTTATTACAAAGTTTGCTATTATAGGCTAAAAGTAGTCACTACAAAACAAAGTTTAATTTTTATTACATAAAAGTCATGAATAGGATTTTAATCTAAGATATATATTTTTCAGTTATTTTTATTATTATTAAACTTTTTCTACTTTAACTTTTTTTAATCTATAAAAATAGAAAATCATTAAATAAAAAATAATTTTAGAAACAAAAAATAGTTAGTTATTAACTAAATTATATCTTATTATAAAGACTAATAAAATTATTAATATCTAAATTAATTTCTATTATTAATAATTTGTTTGAATTGACATCTAATTAACTATCCATGTCTAGCTAACAATTTCAAATCTAATTAGTTGGTAGTTAAAATCTTCATAACTACTTAAACATCAATTTAAAAATTATTTATTAATTATATAAACTAATTTAAATATCAATAATTTGTTTAGTCTCTAAAATATTATCTAACTTAATTAATACAGTGACTAATTATTTTTAATCTCTAGAATTAATTTTTATTTAATAATTTTTTAAAATAAATAAGCTAATCTTCGTCATTAGTTTTTATTTAAAGATCTTTTAATGGATAATCTATAACTTATTCTTATACCTTTTAAATTGTCTTGAAACATGTATCGATGAGTTTTGCAGCAAAACTAGTTATTACTTTGAAGATTGTAAAATTTTGTAAGAATCATAAAAAAAAATGCATTGAATGGTATAAAAAGAATTTGCACCAACTCTCCCGGTGTGATGTAGAGAGGTAGCCCACGTGATAATTTCAGAAATTCCAGCAGAATTTGGTTCGCATGGGTGCTTTTGGGCCATAGAAGGTCCCAACATTTGACTCTCTTTTAGAGTCTTCAATTCACACTCTTTCCATCTTAATGTGGAAGCATCATCACCACAAAATGCAACACCATCTTCACAACCCCTCCTCCATTTAATGACTGCAATTCTTTCACACTTTCAGCATCTTCTCTCTCTCTTTCTCTCCCACAGACACACACACACACATCACAACATCTTTTCTTTCAACATATATTTTTTTTATCAAGAACGATCCAGGGATATTTTTCTCATGTATTGAAATTATTAATTAATTAAGAAACAAGTTATCTAGCAACTTGCTATATATGTTGGTCACTTGATTCTCTATTGTTCTATGTTGAGGCTTACAAAATGGTATAAAGAACAGTAATGAGTAGAATAGTACAGATGAAATGAAGAACTTGGTGTAGTAGCTAGGTTGCATGGTCAGTGAGTGCAGTGAGTGAGAGAGAATAATATATTTTGGTGCATGCATGTTTTGTCTATATAAGTACAATTAATTCCAATATTGACATGATATCATTTTGTTTGTTGCTGGGTGGAGTTATAGATAGATATATATAGGTTGATGGATCTGCTGCTGCAATGCTGCAATGCTGCATGAGCATTGTATTATGTCAAACTGACTATAGTACTGAACATGTATATGCCTTTGTTTTTGTACAAAATCAAGTGCACACAGAATTTCTGCATGCTGCATAGATCAGTATAATAGAAACTTAACCCTCCAATGTAAACCCCAAGTCAACCAAAACCAATAAACACATGTCTGTGCTCCAATGCATATTCTCATTGGAGTCTGTGCATATCAGATAATTAACTAGAGCTTTAGGTTCAAAATCTTCCATTTCAACTTTAATTTTCTAGATGATTACATTTTTAGAAGTAAGAATTTAGTATATGCACTACACTGAATACACATGCTTTGTATATAAATGTATTTTAGTGTATAATCATGTATCCTTAAACATGTTACAAATTTTAAATTATAATAAAAAATATTTTTAACCATCAACATTTGTTTAGAGAAAATTGTTGAAATTCAATTTAAAGTTAAGGGGAGATTAAGAGTTGTAATTAATCAGTTAAATATTAAAAGAAAGGTAATAGGAGGTAGGTGAAAGAGAATTTATTTTAGTTAAGAAAGTAGTGTATTACTAAGAATGTTTGATTGAAAAGTGTGAGATTCTTCAATATATATATATATATATATATATATATATATATATATATATATATATATATATATAAAGTTGAAGATATATTTGAGGGAAAAAATTATGATCTCCTAAAATTGTATTTGTTTTTATATATTTTATGGATGTATTAAAGGGGCTATTGAAAGTTTGGTTTGAAGGTCATTTACTGATTTTGCAAAATAGTAGGTTGATTTAATGGTGATTTTGAAAATACATATCAGTTCTTGCAGTAACATTGTAAGAGAAAGAAGAGAAAGGCTTTATGTTTCGCAGTATAGTCTATAAATAAAGCTGTTCATATTTAAGAAGTCAAGTAAGATCTGATTTATGCACTGACAACTTTTCCTTTTTTGTTTTTTGCTCCTCTAAGGTCGAATTAAATGATGCCAAATTCAGAACTCAGCAAGGACTAAAACTAAGCACAATCATGGGATGTAAATTTTGCTTAATTAGAACTTAAACAGCATATAACCACAAGGCTTAATTAAAAGTTGAGTGGGTGGAATTTGAAAGTGGTGGAATCATTGGTTTGGAAATTAAAATGAAACTAAACCGTTAAGATGTGTAATAAAGTGAGTGTGTTTAGGAGAAGAATCACATGGGTTGAAAGTTTTAATGTAAAAAACATGGTGCTATTTTACACTGAAATAATGAAACAGATGCAGTTGCACTTGTTCTAAAGAGTCCCTTTCAAATGTTCAAAAACGAAATAAAGGGGTGCGTTTGCAAAAGCAAGAAAGCGAAAATTCAATTAAGCAATCACAAAATCCACCTAGCCATATATCAATTAATCATCACCATCATCTCATCTGGGAGCCACTCATCAAACGGACCAAACTCAAAATCAGATTGTGGGTCCAAAAATTTATTCTCACTCTCTTCAGTTTATTAACCTATCTCACCAACAAATTATTACATTTCACAAAAACATTAATTTAGATTGTATGTTGCAGACACTGCTTCTGATTTTTCTAGGTTCTGATGATCTTGTTGAGTTCAAAATTGGGTTAATGAGTTTTTGTTTTATTGCTTTGTCTACTTCTAACATTGCTAATTAATTACTGCTCCCACCATCACCATGCTCCTTCTTCCTCTAACTTATCTGGTACAAAAAGCAGGGTAATTGCACCTGTATGGAGAAAATATCTTCAGTTTCTGTGTGTCCGTACGTTTGCATGTTCATTCCATTGAACCCAAAATTATGCTTGCACATCAATTTATTTTAGATTAATCACTTCAAATGAACCAAATCAAATTCTTGTGCCTTTCATTTTATAATTGGGTTCTTATTTCTGATAAAAAAAAACCCTCTTATTCAAAAACTATATATTAACAATGTAAAACCATTTTATACTGTGTAGGTGTAAGTTTCTTAATTTTGGTCTACATTGGGAAAAGTTAATTTTCTGGTATTATTAATTGAATAAAAATAAAAACTTTACCTTTATAACTTGGTACTAAAGGATAAAATTGGTGAATTATGAAGGTAATGTTAGTTTGGAGGGGAGAGTAATGTAAAAAGATGGAGATGATATTGTAGGAAAGTTTTGTTTATACCTTTTAGAAAAAAGTGAAAAGATGGTATTTGATTGGATTGTAATGGTAATTTTCCATTGAAGTTGTAACATATATCTCAGTACAGATCACCCACCAATTACCCACTGTCTGCAGAAGCCGCCTCATAAACTGAGTTTCCCTCAAACTCTCACACCACAACACACCAATAGAGAGAAACAAAGAGAGAGAGAGGGAATTAAGGAGCAAGAGTAGTAACTTTTTGTTGGCATAGAGAGAAAGAGAGAGAGAGAGATGGGGAAAGGGGACAAAAGGGTTCAGCTTTTTGAGGGTGAAAGTGAGATCTTTTAAGCGCACATCCATTTAGCAAGAGGCAGAGTCTTAAACCACAAAGTGTGAAAGAGAGAGAGAGTGAGAGAGAGAGAGAGAGAAAGAAAAACACACACAAGAACAGAAGAAAAAAAGACTTAATGTGCACGCCATTGGGGTGAGATAGATAGATAGAGAGAAGAAAATGAAGTTGCAAAGCTAAACCAACACAACCTCTCCAAATTAGGGCTTTTATTCTTTGCAATCATATTTCCACTCTTTCACTTCGCTCTCCAAACTCACACAGGTAACACAACACAACCCAAAACACTTCTTCATAAACCCTTCCTTAAAAAAACAAAACCCATGTTTTGTTTTCCTTATTTTTCTCGAATCTCTTTTTTCTTGCTGTTCTTTCGAACTTATTTTATTACCACTTTTTTTTGTGTTTTCAGTGCTTCAGACATGTTGGACTACGAATGGGGAAACCCGTCTTCAATAATGCTAACAGGAAACGAGGAGACCGCCGCCGGAGCTTCCGACCAAACCCACCGTCAAATCTTCGACCACTACGCCTCACACTCGCTCATCCCCGACCACTTTCTTCACGCGCCAACACACTCCAACGCCACCACCGCCGCGGCCGCCACCGTCGACTACACCAACCACCACCACCACTTCAACCCGCAACCCCACCACCACCACCTCAACCACCACCACCACCCGTTCTTCGACCCACGCGCCTTCCACGGCGCGTCTTCCACCTCCTACCCTCCAACCCCATCCATGCTCTCCCTTGACCCGCTGCCCCACGTCAACGCCGCCAACTGCGGCCCAGGGCCCGGACCCGGCCCAGGCGGACTCCTCCTTGTTCCGAAGTCTGAGGACGTCGGGCGGCCCATGGACTTTGTCGGCTCACGAATTGGCCTAAATCTCGGAGGTCGAACGTATTTCTCCTCCGAGGATGATTTCGTGAGCCGTCTCTACCGTCGGTCTCGGCCGGCGGAATCGGGTTCGGCGGCTTCCTCGAACTCGCCGCGCTGCCAGGCCGAGGGATGCAATGCTGATCTGTCTCAGGCCAAGCACTACCACCGCCGCCACAAAGTGTGCGAGTTCCACTCCAAAGCCGCCACCGTTATCGCCGCCGGGTTGACTCAGCGATTCTGCCAGCAATGCAGCAGGTTGTGGTGGCGCTTGTTTGTTCCCCACCGGCGGAAAATTAACATCAATCATTGAGTTCCCATCTCCCAGGGGCATTTCCGTCTTTTCGTTCCTCCTTGCATACCAATTTTATTTCACTTTGCAACACAACACACTGAACTAACCAACGGGTTAAACTTAGTTCAAATTAAATGTTCATTCAATTGGGAAGCCTCTTGAAATGACGAAAACATCCTTCGTTTTCGTTCAAAATTTTTTCCTTGATTATGAACTCCAACGTGCATTAAGTGCACTACTCCACCCTAACAAAAAACTATGATTAAAATCTGTGTGGGTCTTATTTTTACCTTAGTCTCTTAGAAATTAATAAAATGTCGGAAATTAAAAGTTGATGTTTTTGATGGATGGGAGGGGTGGGGTGAAAAAGACGAATGTGCCCTTGGGAGAGTGTTGATAATGATTGAGTTAGCCGTACGTGGGGAAATCCCGAGGGCATTTGCGTCCCTAACATGTTTCTTGTTTGCTCTTACTCTACTTTCAGTTTTGCAACCTACGTACTGCATCGTTTTGCTCCTTTTAGTTAGTACCATTAAAAACCGCTGCATAGTGCATTGCATCAACAAAATAAAAACTATATACTATTATTATTATTATTTTTTGGGGGTACGTGTTTGCCTAATTAATTAACTATTGTTTGATTTTGACGTGCAGGTTCCATCTTCTCTCTGAGTTTGATAACGGAAAACGTAGCTGCAGGAAGAGATTGGCAGATCACAATCGCCGCAGAAGAAAAACTCAGCAACCATCTCAAGAAATTCAGAAATCTCAACCCTCTTTGGATAATGTTGCAAGTACAACTTCTCTCTCTCATTCTCTTTTCTTTTTCTTCTTCTTCTTTCTACTATGTTCAATTCTCACTCTATTTGTTGTAATGGCTCATTAAAAACCGACCACTAATCAAGATCCAAATTATCTTGTCATCAAAGAATGAAAAAATCAATCCTTTTTTAAATTTACACAAACCATATTTCCAATCTTTCCTTTCTCATAAACATGCATGATTCCTTAAAAATTATGTGAAGGGAGCATGAGGGTTTTCTCTGGTTCTACTTTTGCAACAACTGTGCATTTTTTTTTGAAGGATCTCCACCTGACTCCGGAGCTCAGTCGTCGTCGGTGACGGTGGCGGTGTCACCGCCGGACTATTTCCGGCAGAGGCCGTATCAGAGCACAAACCCTTCTACAAATTCAAGCTCACTGTTTTTCTCTAGCGGGTAGTGCATGTTGGAGCAGTTTAATTTGCATGGCTAATCAACATTTGCAAGGAATTAACGAAGGAGCGTCAACAACAATAATGATGATGATAATAATATATATATAGTGAACTAGTACTACTACTTCTTCTTCCACTTGTAACTCCCAATCTCAGTTTCAAAGTTTGTATTAATCTGGAGTTATTAATTTGTACGAATTTGATTTAAAGCATCTATGTTAATCACCCTCTTAATATCAATTGTGTGTGTTTTTGAATAATTGGGTGGTGATGGTGGTGGTGGTGGTGATGGTAGCTAGGGATATAGTAAGAAAGTAGCAAATGGAATGGTGAGGAATGGCCCCTACCATTTTTATGATGTGTTCAGCTTTATTTTCACTGCTGTAAAATTTAGTTATGGTAAACCGTAGAAGGGAAAATTGGACCCCTCAATTTGGATTTTCCCGGAAATAGGACCTGTTTGGTTTCTGAGGAAATTGTGGCAGCTGAGCACGGGTGTTGAGGTGTATACACATATTGATTTTGGAGCATTGAATTATTTTCGTTTTGTCTGGGCATGGAATTTTTCCGGAAAAATGAAGGGATGATGGGAATTAATATAATAATATTATGAGTGTGAATTAATGTGTATAATAAGTATATAGTGAAGTTAAATAAAAGTGGTAATAAAATAGGGTTGATGTGAATTTGTAGCTAGGAACATTTATTGGAATCCCTAGCCGTCAAGCTGTCTCCTCTATGGAAGCTATATAGCTGTACTAAACCCAGTTAATTGTTTCCAATATCAACCTGCAGATGCCCTTTTCTCTCTCTCTCTCTCTCTCTCTCTCTCTCTCACTCAACAATCTCATCATACATGTGTGGCTATTCCTTGTTAAGTACCTAACGCTTGGGTCTACCTATAAACCAAACCAAACTTGAGGGAGGATATCCTAATCTTCCACCTCATCTTACCATTTCATTGCATGCCTCCATAATGCTAAGATTTCCTCTCTCTTCACTTCAATGCTTAAATACACAATACATATGACCAACTTCTACCAAGTAATCTCAAAACTCATTCATAAATATCATTAATATATAATATACATATATGTTCAACATCTCACATCTACCAACTAATTCATTATACCGATTTTATCAACTAATTGGTGAAATCTCAATGAAATCGATTTTCATCGACTAATTGATATATCGCGATAAAATACCTATATTTCAATTCTTATATAATAAGTAGATAATGTAATGGACTGTCTTCTCACCATTACTTTAATATAAAACAGATGGTTTATTTAAATTTTAGACTAATTGGTGAAATTTCGATGAAATCAACAAAATTGATGAAATCGATTTCATCAACTAATTGATGAAATCGATTTCATCAACTAATTGATATATCGCGATCAAATAGCTGTATTTCAATCCTTATATAATAAGTAGATAATGTAATGGAATGTAATGGACAGTCTTCTCACCATTACCTTGATATAAAATAGATGGTTTATTTAAATTTTAGACTATAGATTCAACAAAAACAAAAGGAGAACATAAAATGCAATTAATCATTAAACACCATATCTTCATGCTTATGCTTAGTATATGACTTTGAATCTTTTTACCTTATACCACTTTTCCTAGCTGCTTTACATTGTGACCTCCTTCTCACTGTCTAGATTGCTCTGCATTTCATTTTGACAAACAAAATTCTGCAGCTACATTTTCAGTCCTTCACGAATTTCACTTCAATATGAATTAGTAATATTTAAGATATTTTATTATATATAAATTGGGTAGAAATATTTTTTATAAATTGATTTTACGTACTTCTTAATAAGATTAAATTGATACCATTAATGTGTGTTTTTGAAAAAAGATAATGATGGTGTGGTAAGAATTAGCATGTAAGAAATGGTGGAAAGTATGATAATGGTGATTTAATTATGGTGTGTTTGGTGGGAACATGGTGACTGGTTAGGCTGAGTGGCAGATGAAGGTGTGGTGTGTGTAAAGATGTCTAACGCGTTTAGGGCATCCCACACACCCACCCATGTGGTGCATGTTTTTATGGATAGTGCAAGCAAACAATAAGAATGGGAAGGTACACGTAGCCATAGCCATATCAAGTTCTTACATCAGATTATCATTAATACTGTGCCCTTCAACCATTTCCATCCTTTTTTTTCACACACCATTTCTTTGAGTTTTAGTACTCTCATCAAATTAGGCAATGTGTGTGAGCACCTCGACAACTTTTGTCTCAATTATTGCCAACAAATTATCCTCTCTTATTCACTCTTCACTTAGGGTAAAATAATAATAATAATACTAATATCTACCCACCAAATTAATCACTGCCTCATTTATGCTATCTTCTCACCAATCTTAGCTTAATTAGCCTTATCATTCACATTATTTCACTTCCATCTTGCCTGCCCAAAACTTTTCTAGAGACTAGACTTTTGTTTTCTTCTTCACACACATGTGTACTTTCTCAAAAAATTTCATTCATTCATTGAGAAAAACAAAAACTTATCCTTTTATATTTAATATTGCTACCATTTCTTATATTTTTTAATGTATGGAGACAAGTTTTTTTTTTTATCAAAGTTATACAAGTGATTTAGATAATCTTTTAATGTTATTGTTTTAATTTTAAGTCTCTTGTCAATATTTTAGGGTTCTATTTAATATATTTGTATATTATTTTTAATTAGCAAAGAATTAATAAATTTTAAAAAAAAAATATAAAATACTTCAAAAATATTTCAATCCTTATACAGATAGATAATTGATAATTAGACGGTTGAGATCTCAGTCATAATAATTTTTTAAATAAAAAAATTTATAATTAATCATAATATTGAGCCTCACATAAAGAATACATGTAAAACCTTACATTATACGCACAAAAACCTTCTACTACCACATCCTGATATTGAACAATTTCAAACATAAATAAAAACAAGATATTCACTGGAGTGCCTCAAGACAGCCCCAACATGCAAACAATATGTTTTTGCATTTGTAGTTCTAAGACATAGTATGATTTGTGTATTTGTATGCTTAATATATTTGTTAATATTTTTAAAAATATTTTAATATAATTTTTCAACAATCTCTATTGATTGAAAAAAGTAATCATTATTAGTGAGAACATAATTGAACTGCTAAGAGTAGTTTCCTATCCAAACATGTATCTAATTATCCATAATCGAGTGTCTGTGGCCATGGATTCGAACCTAAAATAGAAAACCAACAAGACATATTGGTTTCATCTTCTGCTTTAATTTGCTAGAGAAAAAAAAGTTTATTATTATATATAAATATTTTACAGATTATAGAAATGGATCGAAATATTTCAACAAATTTGGAACATCAAATATAAAAGTAATCATTTAATTGCTTACACACATATATGTGACCTGCTTTCTTTACTTAGTTTCAAAGATTTTTTTTTTTAACTTTTTACTTATGAAATGATATTATGTGACCAGTGTATTTTGTTGACACATCAAATCTAATTAATTAGGTGGTTTTAATATTTTGAAGTTTTTACTTCAATCCCAAATTCTTATGCATTTTTCTTTACATGATATTGATCTATATTGTCTTTAACTGAAAATAGAGTTTGTGATGTGATATACTTAGAAAAGTCATCATAACTTGAAATATGAATAGTATTTTTAAGTAGTGAGGACACACACAATTCTTGATGCATTAACCAAGTAAAAAAGGAATAAAAATTCTCTGGCTAGGAGACCCTGGAATCATCATAATTTTTTTTAGAAGCAAAATATTAGGTAAAAAACAAAATAACAACAAGAGAGCTAATTAGCTTGCGATAACTCCATTAAGTTTCAACCTTTCTTTCAATTGTGTTATGATAATTTAATAATTGATATTTAAAATTTTAGTAGAAATATAAACAGTTTTTTAACCATGTATATAATCAATAATCATTAAATATTAACTAATTTAAAAATAAAAAATAATTAATCATTATACTAATTAAATTAAATATAATTTTATAAATTAAAAAATTATTGGTATCTAAAATAATTTATATTATTAATAAAAATTTATAAAGTTTATATTAATAATAAAACTACTTTAAATATCAATATTTTTTAATTTATAAAATAATATTTAATTTAGTCAATATCATAATTACTTATATTTTATTTTTAAATTAGTTGATATTTAATAATTTTTTTATAACGAGTAAAAATTATAATTACATTCTAAGAGACACTTGCTTGATATGTTTTTAAAATGTCATCCTTTTTATCTCATGGATTTCAAGTTTTTGGCCATGTGTTCTTGAATTATTGTAATTTTTATTATAGAACAACACGTGTGATATATTCTTTTTTAAATAATTATCTCTCATTAACTTCTAAGAAAGTAACATGTCTCATTTGTAATTTCTTCTTTTGATTTCAATAAATAACATAGATAAAAGAGAGAGAAAATGTAATAAATTAAGAGAAATAAACATTATATGTGTTGTAAACTTGTGACACAAAATATTGTATAAATGATTCTATGAATTTTTTTATTGGGCAATGAATGAATTAAATGATTGTGTGAACAATCCAACACTTACTGCTTTATACACATTCTTGGAGAGACTTGAACCATAAATATTTTTAATTAAAATAGTCTTTTGCCAACTAATCTATGCTTAGTAGTATAATGAAATCTGACATTAATTATGATTCTCTCAAAAAGGTAAACAGTATAAAATTAACTAGCACACTTCAAAACAATTAAACCATTACATACTGTACCTAACCCAACAGGTTCCACCACGTGGTTTATTCCTAGGTTCTTTCTTCCCTTAGATTAATAATTAATCATGAGCTAAAACAACCTTTTAGGTAAAATAATTCTGTTCAAGACTTTCTTTCAAAGATTTTAATATAATCATATTTTCAAGACTTAAGACTTTTTTTTTCAAATCAATTTCTCTATAATTATTTTTTAGTCGATTACATTTTTTTTGGTAAATCAAGTAAAAACATTAATATTCTTTATAAAATTAATGATTATTATTGACTGAAGAAAATGAGTAAATAAAAAATAATTTTAAACAAAAATAATTAATTAATAATATTAACTAAATTAGATAGTATTTATTAAAAAAATTATTTAATATCTAAATAACTTTCAATTATTAATAAAATTTATACATTAATTTTTAAATTGCTATTCGATTAGCTACTAAAGTTTTACTTATTGTAGCTTAATAATTAATTAATATCAATTTAGAAACTAATTTATAAATTTGATTAATAATAAAAATTCTTCATATATCAATAATATTTATAGTATCTAAAATAATATGTAATATAATTAATATAACAGTTAACTATTTTTTTATTTTTAAAATTTTAATTGTTTTAGTGACATATAACTATGATTAATTTTTATTTAATATTTTTTTTGAAATACAACAAAAATCATACGAGATTATCCTCTTTATAATCCAGAAAGGTGTGGAAGTAAAGTAAAATATATAACTAACCTAATATGTTTTGAAAATGATTGTTTAGAAAAGAAAAATGAGAACTATTGAGAAGAGAAACGACTTTCCCCATGCAGACGTTGCAGAAAAAACACAGAACATAGACGTTTTGGTTTCATGCATGATAAGGTATATATATATATATATATATATATATATATATTCATTTTTTTTTGTTCCCAAATGGGTGTTAACTATTGAGAAGCATTATTACATGAACAAGACACGAATTGTTTGAGTTTGATATTTGCTTCGTAGCAAACGATGTAATGGTTTGGTAAGATGGATGAAGTGTTTGAGGCTTTTGATGATGTTTCCTTTTATGAAGTGGGTGTGGCTTTCTTTGTGTTGGGGTTGCCATGAAGCTTCCAAGAAGAAAACCATGGTGGGCCACATGCACTTTCATTGGGTCTCTTAATTAATTTGCTTTATTTTCCTCCATCCAACTCTTCGTTACTTCACTTTACAAGAATGAAAGCACCATATTTTGTAGTCACTAGAACTAAGAAATAGAAGTTTATGATACCAACAACAACAAAAAATGTGAGATATCACCATCAACACTTGGTGTCGTCACAAAAGTCTAAAGCACTAATCAAACTCGACAAACAATTTTTCACTAGTCATTGGAGATGCGTTTTGTCTACGAAGCTTCCTATCAAGTTTGCCTAATCTTGTATTAATCTAAACGGCCAAAACTTTCAAACTTTATCATCAAATGTCATTTAATTCATCCCATCAATTTTCCTTTCTTGGAAAATTAACACACACAATCCACAACAACAACAAATGTTAAACATCTCATAGTGTCTCTCTCACTCTATATGCATCTCAAATTCTAGATTCCACGTAAAAAAATATATTAAATCAATCCCTATATACATATAGGTAAAATATTTTCAACTTGATCTCACCCTAATTTGTTCTTTACGTATCTTTAATTTGATTATTTTTCTAGCAAAGAATGAATGAATAAAAAAAAATACTATTTAAGGAATGAAGCAACCCATATACAAAAAATAATTTACTCCTTACACACACAAACAAAAAAACTAGCATTCCCTCACATGCAAAAGGTACTCCAATGTTCAAGTAAGTGTTTGGTATTTGGAGTGCAAGAATTGTTATATTAATGACGTACCTCTACTGTCTGATGTGTTTATAAGTTTGTAATGGACTATATTTTTTTATGAACAATATTTAATTTGTATAATCATAAAAATAGAACTACCTCATTTGTTGCACATTTCTTTTTATCTTGAGGTTTTCACTTTAGTCACGGGGATGACCTCCGATACTAGATGTTACCAAATTATCCAATCTCGACCGATACAATTTTTAATTTATCCTTGTGCATAAGTTTGAAATTAATTTTGTCACATGTAACTTTGTGTTATTTCCTTTTCCCTTTTTATAAAAGATATTTCCTATTATAAATTAAGTAAAATGCAAGTCATACTAATTACTGAACTTGCCCAAAATTTGAGTCATGTTAGATAATAAATACCTTTCACTATTAATAAATTAGAAAATTCACTTTTCACCATATATCAAACTTTAAGAAAAACAAACAAAATTAAGTCAATTTATCCACCAAACGTGTGAATATGAGATTATGAATGTATTACCATATATATTCCATAAAATTTCGCTTCAAATAAAAATTATATATATATATAACTATATATCTTAACTTTAACTAACATTAATATATATATATATATATAAATTCTTTTTTATTTTTCTTCTTAAATCAATAACTTTGTTTTCGGTAAGTGATATAATTTATTTTTCATTAATTCTTTCTTAAAGAATAAAAAAAGTATGTACGTATTCACAATAATTTTTCATTACTAGCATCCAATAGTAAACCATGTAAGATAAGATTTTTGCTATGTTCTGTCTCCTCTGAAGGATTTTGGTGCGGGTAGGGTTTGTGTGAGTGACCGTTTATTCTCCAGCTTGGTGGTGGACGGTGATGGTGTAGGGGTCGTGGGTCTGGGTCAGTGGCGGCGCGACAGTCTGCCGAGACGCTAATGGTGGCGCGACGACCCTCTTCGTCTGCATCAAAGGTGTGTTCTTTCTTTAAATTTCTTCTTGGAAATTCTATTGCACACAACTAAAGTTTCCACCTTTTTCATGTAGCTAGTTCTAATTTGTGGTAAAGTCACGATTTTTATCAAAATTTGTGGTAAAGTCATGATTTTTATCAACATTTGTGGTAAAGTCAAGATTTTAAGGTGGTGCAGCCAGTGGAACCGTGGCGGTTGGTGTGGGCTGGTCGGCAACTTATCAACCTTTGAGAATGGCGAAGGGCTCTACAGGTTTCCTCATCCCATGGGCTTGTTTGATGAATCAAGAGGTGTTCCCTAATAATAAAGCGTCTACTATGCCAGGACAAAGGAAGACTTTTGCTCAGGCTTTGGGAAATACATGTGACATTCCTTTGTCCCAACTACCTACTCCTTGTATTAAGGGAAACATGATTGTTGTCCGGATTGATGAGGCAGATTACTTGGCTGGTCTTGAGGATTGCAAGACCCATTTTCATGGTCGGATTATTCTATCTAAGAGGGATAAACCTCTCACACACTTTGATTTAACTAAAAATTTATAGTCGGTGTGGAAGGCTCTTGGACCTTGGAAAGCAATTCCTCTTGGGAAGGGTTTCTATGAGTTTGAGTTTGCTTCTTTAGAAGACATGTGATGACCCTTGAGATGGGTTCCTTGAAGTTATCTCCTGGTTTCTTGAGATTGTTTGCTTGGACAAAAGACTTTGTTCCAGCTACCATGAAGAGTACCAAAGCTCAGGTTTGATTAGAATCTACAAATTACCCTTGGAGTATTGATGGCCAAGGGAGATATTTTCCATCATCAGAGGTCTTGGTACTCCTTTGTCTTTGGATGAGCATACTATGAGAAAGCATAGGAGTATGTTTGCTAGAGTGTTAGTGGATATTAATCTGTTGTCCCCTCTTCACGATCACCTTTTGGTTGAACGTCCAAACTTTGCTTTAGTAGCTGATGTGGAATATGAATGGCTCCATCCATTTTGCTTTCACTGTAAGATGATTGGGCATGAGCTTGCTCAGTGTCGAGTGATTCATGATTAGAGTCGTGTTCTTGGGCCTCAACATAAACCTTATCAGAAAACAACTTCTGATGAACGGGAATAGGGGAGGACCGCGGTTCCTAAACAACGTAAAAAGTATTGAAAGAAAGATCTGCAGTCGAAGCTTGTGGAAGGCCCCACTGATAAATTGAACATTGATTCTCCTAGCGGGGCTAACACAGGGTCACTCTTGGGTCACGTTGCCGGAGTGGAGAATGATTTTACAGATATGCCTCCTCTCGAGGATGCCTCAGATCATGATAGGTCTCAATGCAGGTAGGGGTTGTTCACTCCCACTTCGAATTTCACAGGTCATCATGTGAAAGTCTCTGCTATTGTGACTGTACCATCTTCGTCGCCTCATACCTCCCCTCGGAAGGCTAAATCTCTTAGGGATGTTAAAGCACTATCGTTGGTCCTACAAAATCACTTTTCCTCTCTTGATGGTTTGGAAACTACAAATGTTGTTTCAAAATTTTGGGCTGATCCTAACGAGATGGAGGAGGATGTTAGTGATACTAGGGAGGAAATAGTTTGCAGTAAAAGAAAACTAGGGAGACCACCTAAGGGGACTGGTAAATCCAAAAAAACTGCTAAGGCATTTCTTTCTACAACGTCGAAAAGAAGGTCTCTTCATTTTTCTGGAATGTTAGAGGACTGGGAAACCCCAAAACTGTGGAAATGTTGATTAGTTTACTTAAACTACATAAACTCATCCTGGTTTTTCTTGTTGAACCTATGATGCTCTATAGTGATGCTTTCAACGTCCTTTTCAAATATGTTAATATGCATTTGGTGGCTACGTCTCCTATTGTTAATAAAATTGACAAGCTTTGGTGTTTGTCGGTTCCTAATATTGTCACAAATTTCTTGGTCAATGATCAATTTAATTTTGTAACTTGTCTTCTGCATATTAAATGTTTTAGCTTTGCAGGTGTTTATGGTGCTAACACATACTTGGTTAGATGGTTTTCGTGGAGGGATCTTAGTTCCTTCACAAGGCTTTGCTGTATTATGGGAGATTTTAATGTTGTGCTCTCGGCGGATGACTACAAGATTTCTTTCTTGTAGTCATGGTTGTTTGCCTTTTATTTATTTAGGAGTGCATGTCTTTGTTGGTGCTCCAAAGTGTTGATTTCTTCAACCTTTGGCTGATAAAGTCAAATTGAAGCTAGCATCTATGAAAGTTAAATCTCTTAGCATGATGAGTCGGATTTAGTTGGTCAATATGGTGATTACTGGATTTCTTGCTTATAGCTTTAATAAGTATAAATGGCATGTTTCACTTCTTAACCAAGTTGAGCAGTGGTGTCAGAATTTTATTTGGACTAGTGATA
The DNA here is from genome assembly GCF_051622355.1 of Phaseolus vulgaris. Classification (NCBI taxonomy): domain Eukaryota; kingdom Viridiplantae; phylum Streptophyta; class Magnoliopsida; order Fabales; family Fabaceae; genus Phaseolus; species Phaseolus vulgaris. Next base: position 10,825,563 of record NC_143507.1, read on the forward strand.
TTCTAAAAAAAGGCATCACTACCGTTAATTGGGCGACAATTTGTTCACCTCTTGAGGATGGAGGTTTGAAGATTATTAACCTTCATCATGAAAATAATGCGTATCTTCTTAAGCTTTCTTGGAACTTTGCTTATAGCATCAGGCCTTGGTCTTTGGTCTTGAAAGCTAGGGTTCTTAAATCAAAATATGAGTTTAGAATGGTTTTAGATCCTCATCTCTTTGGCCTGGAATTAATCAGTTTTATTCTACTATACTTAATTATACTTCTTGGACTGTTGGTACAGGTTCTTTTATTAATTTATGGAATGATAAATGATGTTCTACTACTTCTTTAGAAAATATTGTAGGGTTATTTGATGGTGCTAGCATTCCAGATACAGTCTCTCAGTTTTGGATAGGTTGTGATTGAAATATTCCCTTATTTTTATAACAGATGCCTCATTTTTTTTAATCATATCATGGTTAGGGGGGAACATGATATTCCTAATTGGATTCTAGATGAGTCTGTTCGTTTCACTATTGAATCGGCTAGGACTTTTTTTGTTAGAACCAGGAGTTCCCTATGGTTGGGGTAAATTCATTTGGTCTTCATCTATTCTGCCGTCCAAAACTCTAGTACTCTGCAAAAAATTTCATGGTCGACTTCCTACACATCAACATATTAAGAATAAAGGTTTGCATATATGTTCTATGTGTGTGCTTTGTGAAAAGTATGAGGAATCTATTAAACATTTATTTTTTGAATGTTCTAATGCATTGCATATTTGGAGTTGGGTCGATAGATTTTTCTTACTTCTCATTTATCTAATAAGGATGATCTTCTTTCTTTTATTAAGGGTGATGGTAGTTCTTTGGTTAAATTGATTAAGCTTGTTGTGATAACTTTTTCAATTTGGATGATATGGCGTATGAGGAATTATGCTAGATTTCAGGATAAGATTGAGGTTTCTAGGGCTATTTCGGTAATTAAAGATTTAACTTGTCTTGTCTAGTGGGAAGTTCGTCTAAAGCTTCAATGAAGAATGATATGTTGGATTGAATGTGATTAAGTTTTTTGGTATTAATACTCATAGTGGTAAAGTTCTTCGTCCTCTTCCTGTTAGATGAGAGTTTCCTTCACCAGACTAGGTTAAAATTAACACTGATGAGGCTGCTAGGGGTATCCTCGTCTTGCTACTTGTGGAAGTATTTTTCGTGGGAGTATGGAGGAATTTATTAGTGTTTTTTCTGCATTTCTTAAAGTTCAGACTAATATGGTTGTTGAGTTTTATGGAGTTATACATGCTATGGAGGAAGCTCAAAAGATGGGGCTTACTAATGTTTGACTTGAATGTGATTCTGCCTTTGTTTGTGTTGCGTTTACTTCTAGGACTAATGTTCTAGGATGCTTCGTAATCGATGAAATACTTTTCTTAATTACTGTGGGAAAATCAGGTTTAAGGTTACTCATATTTTTCGTGAAGGGAATGCATGTGCTGATAAGTTGGCTAATTTAGGATTTATTCATAGAGAATCATTTCATTGGTATAACATGCTTTCATCTAATATGTTCTTAGAATTCTTTATGAATATATGGTCTACCTTTGTATCATTTTTGTTAACATATGAGTTTTGGTCTAGTCCCCCCATATTTTTCTTTTTTCTTTTTTTAATAATAATACTTTTTTCATGTGATGACAAATGATTGTTGTTATTTGAGGTGTCAGCCTAGCTGAGATGTCAAGTTGCACAGTGATGCCTAACATGAAAGTTTTTATAAAAAAAAAATATTATTTTTGAAACCAAAAAATTAATGATATCTAAAATGGTTTCTATTATTAATAAAAAATTATAAATTGATTTATAAATTGGTATTTAAATTAGCTACCAAGGTTTTACCTACTAATATTTTAGATTTTAAATTAGTCTTTAAAACACCAATAGAGACTAATCTAGAATATATAGTAGTTAGTAGCTAAAACATTGGTAGTTAATAGTTAGATACCAATTTAGAAACTACTTCATAATTTTTTTAATTAATAATAAAAACTACTTTAGATACCAATAACTTTTTTAGTTTATAAAATGGTCTCTAATTTAGTCAAATAGTAACTAATTATTTTGGTCTCTAAAATTAGTTTTTATTTAATGATTTTCTTATAATAAATTAGTTTCCTAAATTTAACTATGAACTACTTTAGATTCTAAAGTTAGTAGCTAAAACCTTGGCAGCAAATTAGATACTAATTTAGAAATTATTTTTTAATAATAAAAATTACATTATATACCAATAATTTTTTTAGTCTCTAAAATAGTATCTAATTTAATTAATATAGTAACAATTTTTTTTGTCTCCAAAATTAGTTTCTATTTAATGATTTTCTTATAATAAATTAGTTTCCTAAATTTAACTATGAACTACTTTAGATTCTAAAGTTAGTAGCTAAAACCTTGGCAGCAAATTAGATACTAATTTATAAATTATTTTTTAATAATAAAAATTACATTATATACCAATAATTTTTTTAGTCTCTAAAATAGTATCTAATTTAATTAATATAGTAACAATTTTTTTTGTCTCCAAAATTAGTTTCTATTTAATCATTTTCTTGTAGTGTAAAGTATGCACGCATGTAGTTTTTTCATAATAATTGGCATGAATCATAAACCATGTAAAATTGTTGTTTTGTATAATGATTATTTTAAAAGATATAATAATAATAATAACAATTTTATTTTTATTTAGGGTGTAACAATACATAAAAAATAAATTGATGTTTCCTATTGTTCAAGGTATCCTTAATTAGATTGTGAGTAATCTTGGCTGGGAGATTCTTTTCTAGATCGTGGAGAGACCTTGGTAAGGTGTTTAGAGGTAGAGATACTCACAACTAGTTTAACAAAGCAACTCAATGCCAATTATGATCGGGTAATATAATTATATTTTTGGAGGATGAGTGGTTAGTTGAGTTAGTCTTAATCTTAGGTTTCCCAGGTTGTACTATACATAAATGCACCAAAGAAAAATAGTCGGGAAAGTTAGTTTTCGGACAAAATTTGGGTGGAAGTGAAACTTATAGTGGAGGAAGAGTATGTTTCAATGGGAGAGAGAGATAGAAATACTATTGTTGTGTGAGCTACATATTGTACAAATACATAAAGATGGACTTGACAAATGAAGATGGTTTAGGTGAAAAGGAAGGTGCCTTCTCAATAAGGTCAACATATGCTATTTAAAAAAAAAATTATGGTAAAAATCCTCAATTTAATTTATTTTGGAATGTTAAGGCCCTGCCAAATGCCCAAATATTTACATGGAGAGTATTACTCGATAAACTACTTGCTAGACTTAAATTTAGTTAGGAAAGGGGTTATTCTTAGTAGTAGTGTATGACCTCTATGTGCAATATGTGAGGAATCCATACAACACTTATTTCTGATCTACAAGGTTTCCAATTCCATTTGGAGCACATGATGTAAATAGGTGGGAATTTAGTTTGTTCAACATAACCTGTGATGTCACTTTCAACAACATCATCTTTTAAATCTCAATCAGAAGCAGAATTTGGTTTGGAAAGGAGTATGGACAACAACTATCTGGAGTGTGTGGGAACATATGAATAAAGTGTTGTTTAAAGAAGGGAGGGTAGATGAGGATGAACTGCTACATATGGCCTAGTTGAAAACATTGATAAGGTTGAAGAACAAAATGCTCGCCTTATTGTTTTCATACTTTGACTGGATATTTTTTCTAGTATAGTGCCTTAAATCTATTACATAATTATGATTTGTGTGGTAGCTAGTATATGTATTTTTTGTATCCATGTTTGGAATCTATTTGTGTTTGCTGTTATCCTCCAAGTTTGGTGTTTTGCATTGTCCACACTTAAGTGGTTGCCTTTTGGGGGGAAAGGTCGTGTGTGCGGTTGTGAAGGGAGTTGTTGGGATGAGAAACAGAGAAGGCAATAAATTATTTTTCCAATCTTGGTTGTAAATTCATCAACAATGGATCACCAATTTCTGGTCAATTGGTCTCCTACACTTTACTTGGCGCAACCTATCTTCCTTTACGGAAAATTGGAGAACATATATCTTGAAGTCATCACAGCTGCAACATACCACTTTTCTCACAAAATTGTATCAACAAAGAGATTCTTGATCATTGACAGGACATCAATCCACGAACACCAAAATCTAGTCAATCTGGGAGAAGCCGAAATCAACCATGATATATATATATATATATATACTTTCTTGAGTTTGCAATGAATATGACAACTGTAACATTATGGTTTTAGCCATCTTAAAGATGGATATATGTTCAACTTATGTTAAGCTAGTGATTTTTGGAATCACGGGAGGGAATTGGGAAGGGAAGGCAAGCGCTTGGATGTAGGAACAATTTAGGTGTTGTGGTTCACCAATTTTGGGGACTATATCAAACTTGGTTGTCTCCCTTTGCTGGTAGAGTTTTTTTTGTTTTGTTTGCACCAATGTTGGTTTGTTGTAAAGATTGATGTTGTTGGCTTTTTTATTTTAAACATTTTGTATCCGGGTTGGAGCATCCCTTAAATGCTCTAATTTATTTATTTGATTCTTTGTTGATAAAAAAAGAGGTTTGTTATTAAACATGTGAAAGTACTTCAAATAGTCTAGGCTCTCTTTTTCTATATTTGTTTCTTTCTCCACCCTCCTTTTCTCTTCCAATATTCTATCTTTTTTATGGTATGTTTAATAATAAAAATTTAATATCTTAAATATTTTTTCATAAAATTAAATTAAATTATCATCCAAACTAAAAATTTAAAAATTTGAATTAATTTTTTCAAATAAACAAATCTAAAAATGAAAAGAAATTAAATTAAATTAATTATAATTTCAAACATTTGAAATTTCTCTAATTTAAACAATATTATTCACACACAACTTAACTGAAAAATCTATAAAATATGAAACCCCTTACCTTAGCCTAAATAGATCGGTTTGACCAATCTAAAAAATGATCTATGTGAACCAAACTTAAACCACCCCATTACATACTACATATTTGGGATTGTACACAAAAAAAAATAAAAAATAGGCAAATTAATCATGTATAAGAAAACACTCTTTTACCCTATAATCAACCTTAGAAGTTCACCAAGTCATACAAAAAAAATGATGCAATTTAGTCATAATATATATATACTTTTTGTAATTTTTCTTTCTACATACCCCAATCATATAACAATTTTCACAATTTAGTTCTATTGTTTCTATTTACATAATTTCCTAATCAGTTGTTCTCGTTACATAACAAACTTATTCCATTTGTCACAGTGCATTTCTCCCTTGAAAGTCTTGGATCCTACCACAATTTTTTTTTGCTACATTCCTTCCATTATCTTATAGATTTTAAACAAAGTTAGAGATTAATACACCATTCAAAATGTGTGAATTCAATTAAGTGTTCTTTACCTGTGATCCATGACAATGTCTTTAATTGAGCGGACATAAAAATTTCTAGGTGATCAGTTCTACCACTATTAAAGGTGATGTTGTTCCTATGCCTCCATATCTCCCCTATTACATCAATCCACATACATCTCTAAGCTCTATTTGCTATTGTTGACAACCTTAGTGTTTCTAAACTGTAAAATGTGTTTCTGGCCAACACTGATGTATTGTAAGCTCATTAATACATGCATAAGAAAAATTCCACACTGCCCAGACTACCCTGCAGCTAAAGAATAGGTGACAAATTGTTTCCTCTTCCTTACCACATATGGCACATAAGGTATTACCCAACACTATCCCTCTTCCAACTAGGTTGTATTTTATTGTCACCCTATTTTGTAACAGTTTTCATGCTAGTAATTGCATTGATGGTAGAGCCTTAATCTTCCAAAATTTTCCATCGATGGTCCTATCCTTACCACTTCTCATGTTCAATAATGAGTTATATGTTGATTTTACTATGTAGATCAAAGATTCTCCTTCCTTCCACATCCACTTATCCTCTTCTTCCTTGCATAAAACCTTCTCCAAGAGTTATTGCATGAGCTGATTTACTTGATTTGTTTTCTATTCAAACAAATTTTGCATCCACTCCAGATTCCAAGACAACCTTTCATTAATCCACCTCCAAACTTGTTGTAACATTTCATGTTTGTTGTTAAACAATGTGCATAGTCTAGTAAATTTGAATTTAAATGGTTCTTTATATGTGGATCCATCTTCCCAAAAACTTATATTTTACTCGTCTCCTATTTTCCAAGTGATATTATCTTCAATTGTGTTTCCCCACTTCTCTAATTCCCAAATCTTTTTCAAGTCTTTCCACCAAAGATATTCTCGATTACTCACCCTAGGCTTCCTTAATTCCCTTCACCCGCATATTTAGACTATAAAATTTCCTTCCATGATTCTATCTTATTGATAAGTGTCTAATTTTCGTAATATTTCATATTAAAATATAGACATTTATGAGTATTAGTTGCTAATTTACATATAAAATAATCTTTAATTTATGAATTTATACCTTTTTACATTTTTTATGATCTTTATTTGAATAAGAGCATTTTATTCCCAAATTTGGTGTTAATTTCAGGTTTCTAGGGAAGAATGGAGATTTGGACTAAAGAGGAATGATATAAGCTAAAAAGAGAAATTTGGAAGGTCAGAAACGCACAAAAAGTCCAACTCAGTAGTAGGAATTCTCGCTCAACCGAGCTCATTCTCGCTTGAGCGAGAATGCTCCAGGGCATTTTTAACAATTGATGCCTTTCTTGCTTAACTGAGATATTATCGCTTGAGTGACAGTGTGTAAGACAAATTAGGCCTTTTTTTATGTTTTATCATTTAGCCCATTAGCACGAAACAGGAAGACACTTAACCATAGAAAATTAGGTAAATATGGGGCTAGAGGCTCAATCCTAGTGTGCGAGATTTGAAGGAAAACACCATTGAGTGAATTGTAACCCAATTAGGAGAATGGAAGGTGCTAGAAGTATGTGTGGCTAATTCTACCATTTGGGATTAAGAGTAATCTGTTTGAACTCTTCTATATTAAGGTGATATCTAAATATGATATAATATCTTGTTCTAGATTGATTATTGGTATTGTTGTTTTGCTTTTAAATAGTTGTGACAGTTTGAGAATCTTAAATCTTACTGAAAGGTTTTTTTAGGGTTCTGACCTAAACAAAAATACTTAACATATTTGAGTGCTAGAAATATACTTGAAATGTTAAATGCCATTAACATTTGAGTGTGTTTATGAGTTGTTTTTATAAATATGTGAGAAATTGATATTTAGAAAACCTTCTTAAGAATTTTATATGCGAGAAATGGATATAAATGAATTTTATACGGACATCAATTTCAATCAAAGAATTTAATGTTAATATGCTAATCAAAATACATGAGAGTGAGAAAGATGAAACCTAATCCCTATTTTTCCAATTTGAAGCAACTAATTCTTTGTCTCTTTTTTTATTGATCATCGGCAACACAATCACCTTCAAACATACTTTTTATTGTTCTGTTTTATATTTAGTGATATTTGTACTTAATAATTCAACTGTTCTTTGTGGGATCGATATTCATTCTTAGGGACAAATTATTACTTCTGACAACGCGATGCACTTGCTGTAGAAAGTCAACAAGTTTTTGGTGTTGTTGTTGGGAAAAAGTTTGATTTTTGAGTATGAATTCCTAAATATTGTAAATATTCTAACTTTTTTTTTTTTTTGTTAATGATTCTTGCTTATATTTCTTTAGTTTGTTTATATTTGTTTTATTTATTATTATTATTTTTTTCATAATTGTTTTAAGTTGTTTTTATTTTATCTTCAAATTTATTTTGAATTTATTTTATTTTATTTTAAATTTTTTTATAAAAAAATATTATGTTTTTTTTCACTAATATCTTTCAGGAAGAAAGCAACATGGTAGAAGAACAAGCATCACCTAATAGGATGACACTTGGAGATTATGTCATGTACCAAGGGCCAATGCATTTTTTCTAGTATTGCAATACCTGCTACCGCTAAGGCCTTGGAAATAAATCTCGATTTTGTCACTCTCATCAATGCCTATCAATTTACAATAATGGAGCATGAGGATCCATATTCACCTTTGGATACATTTTATGAATTGGTGGGAGCAATGGCCTTTAAATCAGGTGATATTTTGTATGCGCTTGTTTCCTTTTTCATTGGCATGTGAAGCTAAAGAGTGGCTCAAATCACTTCCAAATTAGAGCCTCACTAGCTGGGAAGAAGTAGAAGAATTTTTTTTGCAAAGATTTTTCCAATTTCTCGCTACATCAATGCAAAGTTTGAAATCTCTATGTTCAGACAAGGAGCATATGAATTCTTTTGTGAGACATGAGAAAGATTTAAGAGGTATTAAGAAAATGTCCAAATCATGGCTTTGAAGATATTACTCAACTGAGCATATTTCTCATTGGTCTCAAATCTGACACAAAGATTCTCTTAGATGTTGTAGCTAGCGGCCAAATGATGGCTCTTGATGTAGAACAAGCGACAAGGATTATTGATGTAGTGGCATCAACTCATTATTAAGCCCCACATGATAGAAAAGGTATTCAAAAACTCTTGGCTCAAAATAAAATTTTGACACAACAGATTGAGCAACTAACTGCACAAATGGCTAAATTGCCCCAACAATTACATGTTGTTCATTCATATCAAAGTCATAGTCAATCAATCAGGTGTAATTTTTGTGGAGGTGATCATCCTAATGGTCATTGTACTTATTAGAACAATTCACCTGAAATAGAGAATCCATCCATGTTGGAAAGAATGAGTAAAGTTAAAGACGCCCTAGCAAAGCGTGGGGTCAATCAAGAAAATAGCACGACAACAATTAAGAATATAGAGATCCATATGGGACAGATGGCCAAACAAATTGCACAAATTATAGAGAGACAAAGTGACCAGTTTTCAGTCACCAACCAAATCAATCCAAAAGAGCATTGCAATAATGTAGTGATTGAAAAAGAAGAAAAAGATGAGACGAAGGGGAAGAGAGATGAGAAAGAAAGAGAAAACAAAAGAAGTGAGGAGAAAAAAATAAAGAAAAAAAAGTGAAAATAAGGAGAGAGGTGTTCATGAAAAAGATTTATCATATCCTCATGCTCCTTCAAAAAAAGAGAAGGACAATTTTATTTTATTTTTGACAATTTGCTCCCTAAAAATTATTTTGCAGGAAATTTAAAGCAAGATTCAACACTTAAGAGATTTCGAAAGAATAGGAGCTATATTGAAGAGAGAAATATAGAGCTCGAAGATACATACAATGCCATTATTAAAAAAGGCTTGCCTAAAAAATCCAAGGACCCAGGGAGTTTTAACCTTCCCGTGTCTATAGGTGTTTTCTTTGTGGATAATGCTTTATTAGATTTGGGGGCAAGCGTAAATATAATTCTTTTGGGAATGCTGAAGAAAATAGGTGATTTGGAGATTAAACCCACCAAGATGACTTTAAAGTTAGCTGATCGAGTAACCAAGTATCCATATGATGTGGTTGAAGATGTTCTCGTCAAGGTGGATAAATTCACATTCCATGTGAATTTTGTTGTGATAGACAAGAAAGAAGACGAGAAGGTTTTCTTGATACTTGGAAGACCCTTTATAAAGACTGCTAGAATCATAGTTGATGTTGACAAAGGAGAACTTCAAGTTAGAACTCAAGATGAGGAGGTAACTTTAAATCCTTTTTATGGTCTAAAAATATTTAATGCAGGGGAAGAATGTGTACAAAAGGATGAAACAAAGAGAGATTTCCACCTTGAAATAAACAGGCGTCAAGCTAAATGACGTTAAACGAGTGCTTACTGGGAGGCAACCCAATTCATTTTTTTAGTTTTATGTTGTTTTGTTACCTTTGTTGATTTTTTTTTTTTCAAAATCATGTTTTCTTGCAAGAAGTCTCGCCCAAGCGAGAAATTTATGAAAAGAGGGGTGCTCTTGGGAGTTATCTTGCGCAAGCGAGATATGTCTCGCTTAGGCGAGTTTGACAACGAAATTCTCACTCAAGCGAGTTTTACGTCGAAAACTGGTGTTTTCTCGCAGGAATTCTCACTTAAGCAAATTTTTTTGCAAAAAAAAAGTTAAAAAAAAAATTGTTAAAGATACCCCAATTCCTATATGCCTCATAATCATTTTTCAGGTTATGTATTTTAATCTAGGGACATGTTCTATTATTCAGGAGGACAAATCCAGCAAATGAAGCAAGACTATAGATGGAGATTTTAACAAAAAGCTAGATAACTTCTTAGGAAGAGAGGATTGAGCAAAAATATCGTTTTATTTTTCTAATTCTCTTCTTTTCAGTTATTTGAATTTTATTTTAGTTTTTTGTTTAGTTTTTTATTTTATTTTATTTTTCAATTAATTTGTTTTCTGTTTATTTTATTTTTTTTAGTTTTTTTAATTGCTTATTTTGTATTTTGAATAAATTTGATGTTTTTGTTAGTTTTATGTCTTGAATTATTTTTCTTGAATAAATTTCAGTTTTATTTTTTTTGTTTTCTAGTTTATTTTTCTCAAATAAAAAAGAACTATATATTAATCTTAAATTGTGAAAAAAAGGATTTGTGTATAAATATTAAATAGTGAGCTGAATTAGACCATGTTAGAAAATAAAATATGATTGAATCCTTATTCAAATGTAGTAAAACTATGATACATGAAAATTTAATAGGATAATTGATTAGAAAAGAGAATGACAAAACAAAAAGGAATGAGACCAATTAAACCAAGTGAGTGTGTGAACCTTAAACAGTTTTGAGAGTTCTAATGATGAATTAACAGTTGTGGTTGCTTAATTTTTATTTTGTTACATCATAAAAGAGCATGAATGTGATTGAGGCAATTGTTTGTATTAATTAGGAACCCAAGGCCAAATAGCCAACCTTTATCTTATTTGAATTTATTTTTTTTATATCTCCTTTGGGCCAAGAATTTTTGTTATTATTGCACCCTAACCTTTGATAATATATTTTCCTATCCTTTAGCATGTTTATGGAAGAAGAACATAATTGCAATACATAAAGAAAAGGGAATAGTTGGTTCTGATTGTTAAAAGTTCAAAAAGTTGAAAATAGAAAAAATCTATTCCTATTGATAAAAAAAAGAAAAAAAAATTTGAAAATCATAAAAGGTAGAAAGAAAAATGAGGAAAAGTGTGATCTCAAAATAAAAATGGTGATTAGATAACATATATGTTCTCTATAATTGAATTGTAGGTATGTTCTTCTTCTTTAAGATGTGCATTTTGTTATCTAAAAAAACCAATATATTTTAGAAGTCCATCCTCATTACAACCCTGAAAAAGACCTCAAGATTCATGTTTTTAATACGTTTGTGATTTGAAGATGAAATGAAAAGCAATTGTGATTTGTTATGATTCGGTGAAAATAGAAAGAAACACTTACCTGTGAGCATATGAGAAGATATTCCTTGATGAATTGTCATTTATTTGTTTTGATTTGATTCTGGAAGTTGATTGTGTCTATAATTTTTTTATATTTGAATTTGGAAGCATCAAAAGTTTCTAATTTGATATGTTGTTTAGTGAATTAAGTTGTTTGATATTTAATTCTATTGTTCTGTTTTATATATAATGATCTTTGTACTTGATAATTCAATTGTTCCTTGTGGGATCGATATCCGTCCTTAGGGACAAATTATTACTTCTGACAACCCAGTGCACTTTCCGTAGAAAATCAACACTTATCAATCTCTAGGTGCCATATCCATTTTCCAAGTAAAGTTATGTTAAATAATCTTATGTTTAGTACCCCAGGCCGCCTTCCTATTTTGGTTTCCAAACCCTATCCTAAGTACTTCATGCTATTTTCATCTCCTTCCTCCCCCATCCCATAGGGACTGCCTTTGGATTTTCTTAATTGTTTTCATTATTATTTCTAGCATCTTGAAAAATGATAAGTATAATAAGGGAAGTGATGTAAGCACCGATCTAATCAAGCAAAATCTAGCAACGCTAGAGAAATATTTCCCTTTCTATCCTTTTAATATATTCCCTATTTTTCCCACCACCCCTTCAACTCATTTACAATATTTATATCTTTATTTAAAAAGTAGTTTTGTCAGCATGATTTGATAAAATTAATTCCACTTGATATATTAAAATAAGTAGTAAATGTTCTTACTGGGCCTTGAAACAAACTTCTTCTCTTCTAGACTTGTCGGCTTCTCGGTCTTCTATCTTGGATTTGGGCTTTCGGCTACACTGTTCACCGATTTGGGATTGGATTTGGACGCAAATTGTTACACTCACTCGCTGGGCTGGGTCAACTGGAACTTGTGGTCTTTAGTCTCAACTTCATTTCTAGGGTAGGTTTGTGTACCTGCAAGGGGCTCCGATGATAAAGTCAGAATTGAATTTAGTTAATTATCAGATAAAATCCACTTTACTTACCTCTTAGGTTGATCACCTATTTATACTAATTTCTTTTTGGGCCCTAAATGCAATTGGGCTTTTATTTTTTGTTCCTAATATTTATTAAACATACTCCCCATGTTTGGGCCTATTTAATGGGCTTTGCTACAATATTTTACTATTTAATTATTTATTCATTTCTTTTTCCTCTCCACCTTTCGCCCATTTGACCTAGGCTTTTCAACCTTTCAGCCTAGATAGTACACTAGCCCCCCTAGGCGTAAGGAATTGAAAAGACGATATGCCTTTTAAAGAAGACGAAATGTCGTCTTAAATGCTTATAAGGTTTTTGGGAAATGACTTTGATTTTGGCATTTATGAGATTTTGTACATTAAAATGAACTTTCGTACGAAAAGATTGCATAATTTCACGTGTGCCATATTTACTATACCATTGAGGTGAAGGCTTATAATTCTTAATCGTTGGATGCATTTAAATTCAACGATCGTTATTTTACGACGTTTCGTTTGAAAGGCGTTTGGAAACACTATAAATATTTGGTCTCAAATGGTCTACCCCATTGCTTTTACTACTTTTGTATTTTGTATCCTAGAGATATCAACGACTATTCTTAGAAGGTATTACATCTTCCTCAAGCTCTGTTTCCATTTATGACGAGTTTTCAGGGTTTTCGAGCGCGAGTAATGTGACTACCGAGAAGGTTTTTGAGACAAATAAAAACATTCATTCAGATGCTTCATCAACTACTGTATCTCTTGTAAAAAATAAAACTTATGGTGATATGAGTTCAAGTGATGAAGCTATGGATCTTGAGGCTAAGGAAAGATTTGAGAGAGCAGAAGAGAATTGGAGTCTTTGTTGTGGCTATGACTGGGTTAACCCTAAAGTTTGCGAATACTTCTCTTGGTATCGCTATTCTTCAGCCCTTCGTAGTTTTTTTTATCTAAAATTTCTATTTATTCTCCCAATGCCACCGAAGAAATTATTTTATTTTTGGCGTGCCCGAGCTATCGACAATGTTTTACAATTAACTACCAATATTTTAGTTACTAACTTTTTTATATTCTAAACTAGTTTTTATTAGTTCTTTATAGAATAATTTAAAATCTAACATTACAATAAAATCTTTGAATAAAAACCAATTTTAGAGACAAAAAATAATTAGTTTCTATATTGACTAAATTAGATATTCTTTTAGAGACTAAAAATATTATTGGTTTCTAAATTAATTTCTATTATTGATAAATAGTTTCTAAATTGATATCTAATTAACTACCAAGGTTTTTGCTACCAAATTTAGAACATAAATAATTGGTAGTTAAAACCTTGGTAGCTAATTAGATACCAATTTAGAAATTATTTATCAATAGTAGAAACTAATTTAGAAACCAATAATTTTTTATTCTCTAAAACAATATCTAATTTAGTCAATATAGCAAATAATTATTTTTAGTCTCTAAAATTGGTTGTTATTTGAGAATTTTCTAGTAGTGTAAATATTCATAGCTAAAATCTTGGTAGTTTAGATACCAATTTAAAAATAATTTTACAATTTTTATTAATAATTAAAACCACTTTAAATACTAATAATTTTTTAGTCTTTAAAGTAATATCTAAGTTAGTTAATATAATGACTAATTATTTTTTGTCACTAAATTTGATTGTTATTTAATAATTTTTTTTGTAGTGATGTTATGAAACACATATAATTGATTTTTGTTATGCCAAAACATGTTTCTTCGGACTAATAATATTCTTATTGATTAAATTTGAGTAGATATTAGAAAGTACAAAGATTGATTGGGATTTGGCATTGAGAATTAGGAAAAAATTGAAGCTTGAGTTTGGTGAGAGGTGGTTTGAGAAATGGTGAGAATGAGCATGCATTGTCTTTGGCATGTTGCCTGTGCTCACTAAGACAAGCCAACAATTAAATGGCAAAACAAATCTTAAGTGACCCAAAAGAGAATCTAGGCTCAGAACTCTTAGTACAAGGTTTGGAGAAGAGTCCTTTTCCCACAGTTTCATCATCAATTTTTTACTGTTCATTTGGGGCCAACCCTAGAGACACCAATTTCAAAGCCAATTCACTTCTGACGTTTGCATGTTTGGTGTGGATCAAGATGCAAGGAAGGAACTAGATTATCATGTGTAGGATATAATTACAAAATTATATTATTTTAATGTTCATTACATGCATTGTTTAAGTATTATATATAATCAAAATTATTTTTTGTGTGAATGTTTAAAAAGTGTAATGAACTGAGATTTTAAAAGGACGAAAGGATTTTATAAATTTATAAGATGTAAATAACTCCACAATATTTGAATCATATATTATTCAGTGAATGGTTAATGAAGATTTTATCTAATTGTATGTTTAAATGAGGTTGTTTATATATTATTAATCCTTTTTAAGACATTTCTTATTTCTTTTTTTTTTATTTATGGATCATTAAAAAGTATGTAATTTTTACATTTTGGTACTATGTATTATTTTGTCTCACTTATATAAAAACTATGTTTTGTATTGCTTATATGAGTAAGAAAATATGAAAATTCAAAATTAGTTTTTTTCTCTATAAACAATTTCTGTAAGTGAATGTATAAGAAAATTATTAGTTTTATTATGAACAATATCTAATTGGTATCAGAGATGATTAGATCCAACAATACTATTGTTAGCTTAAGAGGAGTGAGTATACAAAAATTGAGACAGAAACATATTTAGTGAACGAGGAATAAGAGAGTTGTCATAGTCATAAAAAATATATTATAAGAGAGTCAGATATGACCAACAATTATAATATTATATGGTCAAAAATACTATAAAAAATAAATAAATAAAAATAACATAAAATAATAATAATAATAATGGTAATAATAGTAAGGGTAAATTTTTTATTTTATAATATATATTCAAATGAAAATAATATTTTAATAATAATAATAGTATTATTACTAATATTAATATTAATACTAATTATTATAGTATTAATAAAAATCATAATATCAATAATGTTAGTAATAATAATAATATTATAAAAAAAAGTTTTAATGAAGATTAGTTATGTTAATAAAATCTAAGAAATTGATTTAATTATTGAAGTTTTTTTTAAAATACGTTTAAGTTCTAAATGTTATTGTAAAATTTCAGTAAAATAACATAAGTTTTTGTAAACTTTCGTTAAATTTTAAAGGTTTATTTTAAAACTTCATCAAAATAATAGAGTTTTTTTTAATCTTTGATGAATTCCAAAGGTTTATTTTAAAACATCACCAAAATTATGGAGGTTTTTTAACCATTTTTAAATTCCAAAGGTTTATTGTAAAATCACAGCAAAATAACGAAAGTTTTTTTAACTTTTGTTAAATTTCAAAGGTTTATTCTAAAACCTCAATAAAATAACGGAGTTTTTTTTTTACCTTTCAGTAAGTTCTAAAGGTTTATTCTACAACATCAACAAATTAATAGAAGTCTTTTTAACTTTTATTAAGTTTCAAAGGTTTATTCTAAAATCTCAACAAAATAACGGAGGTTTTTTTAACCTTCGTTAAATTTCAAAGATTCATTGTAGAACCTCAATAAAACACTCCAGATTTTTTAAACTTCAATAAACAAATATAATTAAATTTATTTATAAATAAATAATTAAAAACTATATAATTTTAATACACTACAAGAAAATCATGAAATAGAAATCAATTTTAGAGACTAAAAAACATTAGTCACTATAGTGACTAAGTTAGATACCATTTTAGAGACTAATTTTTTTGTTTGTTTCTAAATTAGTTTCTATTATTGTTAAATGATTTCTAAATTGGTATCTAATTAGTAACCAAGGTTTTTGCTGCCAATTTTAGAATCTAAATAATTGTTAGTTAAAACCTTGGTAGCTAATTAGATACCAATTTAGAAACTATTTAACAATAATAGAAAATAATTTAGAAACAATTTTTTTTTTAGTTTCTAAAATACTCTCTAATTTAGTTACTATAGCAACTAACTATTTTTTGTCTCCAAAATTGGTTTCTATTTCATGATTTTCTTGTAGTGATATATTTTATAAATAAAATCTCTAAAATTTTACAAATAAGATTTCTAAAGTTTCAAAAATTTATTTTATAAACTTAACAAAATAACCTTGGATAATAAGTATTTCAACAACTGATAAGTATTTCAACAGTATTTGCATATTTCTTATGATTGATTGTAGTTGGTTTATATAATTCTTTGTTTCTTTTTATGAGTTCATACTTCAAAAAACCTGACTTATTTTGTTTTAACTTTTGATGTATGTATATTTTATTCGCAATTTTAGTTTTAGTTATAATTTTTAATATTTAATTCTCATAGTTTTGAAATATTTTAAATTAAGATATTTATTTTAAAATTCATCTAATAATTAATTCACTGTGAAAGTGAGAAGCGATAAAGTTAATTTCTCCTTGTAACATGTTCTTGCAATCTTTAGCCAAGAACACACGTGGCTTTGAAGCCCAACCCTGACAAATAATGCAATAATTTAGGATATATAAAGTAGTGATAAACACTAGTAGTTGTCGAGCTAGGTAACAGTAGCTTGTGACCCAGGTTGGGACAGTAAGGTGATGGAATAAGAATTATTGGAGTAAGAAGAAGATAGTGCCTTATTTAGTGTTTCTTTTTCTTAGATATAATAGACATAGGTGTTGCTGAATTGTGATTTCTTGCTAGAACTTTCGTTGTCGGCCATTGAGTCTGTGTTAGAGAACAGTGTGTCTACAGTGGAAGAGAGAAGTTAAAAGGATCATTAGAGATGGTGGAAAATGGAGTTGAAGGTTATTTCAAACAACAAGTCATTAAACGAAAAAATTGAAATTCATGGTATTTTGCCGAGATTCTTACCCATGGTATTTTACGAAGGCTTTTAAACCCATGGTATTCAATGGAGGTTTTGAAGCCCATTATATTTTTACGGAGGTTTTGAAAGACATGGTATTTTACAGGGTTTCTGAAAGACTTTTTCAGAGGTTTAAAAAAACCTCGGGTAACACGTTCCCTAGGATGGTTTAGCAGGGAAAATTGCAACCCTGAGTAAATGACTTAATAGAGGTTTTAACCCTGAATAATGTAAAAATAAATCTCCGTTCAAACCATTTTTTCTTATTAATATTAATAATAATAATGTTATTAATAATATTAATAATAAAAATAATTATAAATAGTATTAATTTATTAATAATAATAATATTAATACTAATATTATTATTATATGTATTTATAATCATAAAAACATAATAAGAATAATAATAATAATAATCATATCATAATTATTAAATTATCTTAATGTTTTCCTTTGCAGTTAGTGAAACAAGGATTAATTTTCTATATTAAATTTAGAAATAAAAATAATAATAAAATAGTAAAATTAATAAATAATATTATTAATTGACAAAAAATATATTATTAACGAATTTTTTATTGTTGCTTTTTTATCGATAATTTCTATTTACTGATGAATTTTGACCTTAAGTAAAAATTTGTTTTTTTAGTGAATATTGTTCCACTTTAGATAAAATTTAAAATATTTTCACTAAACCATTGAAGTTTCAGTTATTTTAAAAGAATTTTTTATTAATGTTTCTTCCTACACTTCATCAATTATTTTTTCACACCTTATCAACTTCCAAATTTAATTTTTTAAAAATAAAAGTAAGTCAACTGAAAATGGAAATTTAGAAGAGAAAAAAAAAATATTTCAGAATAACCTTTCTGAAACAACTATTTTGCCTTATGAAATGTAGAACTATTTGGCTTTTGAAATTCGATTTTTGGAATTAATGGAGTGCATGAAGAAATTTGAAAGGTGTAGAAAGAGACATCCTTTTTATTATTATGCGATTTAGCAGACTAGCCCATCTCACCTTATACTTAATTCGTGCGAATTATGGATTATACGATAACCGGGTCAAAGGGCGAAAGTCTATCTCGCATTTTTTCATAGCGGGTTGCACGCTAGTCCGCATGATCTACCTGGATTGTCATTCTAATATTTGTAGTAACTAATGTTGTAATGATTGTTACTTGGTAAGAAAATTATAAGATAAAGAAAGATAGAATAAATTTTAGGTATAATTACCTTATTCGTCCTACATTTAGGGTCAATATTCAATTTAGTACAGTGGTTTTTAAAAATATCAATTTTGTCCCTATGTTTTTTAAAATGCATTCAAATTGGTCCTTTCTGTTAAGTCTCACCTTACAGCGTCAAGTGTTGTTTATGTGGTAGAGAGAGGTGCGATTGGGTGTTGTGTGAGGTGTGAGGTGTCAAGTGGCGTGGATTGACAGATTAGGGAAAAATCAATTGGGGGTTTAGGATTTTTGAATTGCAATTGGGGGTAGCAACAAGAAGACGTCTGGGTCCCTCATTATGTTAACATCCAATATCCTTCCATTCAAACAGTTAACGCATGGACACCTGATCTTTGCTCCATCATGACCACTATTAATCGCGTTACGTTTCCCAAATTGTATAAATTCTTCTACTCCTCTTTTGTACTCATCACTTATGCGAACAGAATTAATCCAATTTTGATCTATTATATTCTAAAATAGTCATTCATGTGTTGTTTAATTAGTGTTCTATCTCACGCGTTTACCGAGGGTCAAATACCCCCGGACTCAATACCAACACGTATCAATTGCTGAGGGTCGAAAACCCTCAGACTCAATACAAACACAATAATTATATTCTAAAATAACAACTAACATAATATAAATACAAATTATAACAAATACTAAATAATATAAATTTTTAAAAATACAAATTATAATACATAAAAAAAAAATTCATAACATTAAAAAAAATCAAAAAATTTAAAACACCACCAACCTTGTGTGAAGGCAACGTTGGTGAAGAGTATCACGGGAGCGCCAACAATAGTGGCTGCAGCGGACGCAGCGGCGAACACGGAAGCCGCGACAGAGCAAACCAAAAGCCACAGAAGAACAGACGAAGGCAATGAAACAGTACTTCGAGCAATGCAAGAAACTAAACAAAGTAAGAAAAACGAAAAAGATTTATATACCATTAGTGAAGAAGAAAGAGAGCTTGAACAAACTTTCAAAGGCACGAATACAAAATGAATGAAGCTGCAAAAGAAGAGATGAACTTGATGCGCAAACGCTAGCAAGAACAGTGCAAACGCGAAACGCAAAGAGGAGAAAGAAAACAAGAAAGCGTAAGTGGCTCGCTTAAAAAATGAGGGTAAAAACTGATTTAAGAATGCGGCTATTTGTAATAGCCGCATTTGTAAATCAAAGCGCTTGATTTATGAATGCGGCTATTACAAATAGCCGCATTTGTAAATGAACTTAATTTCAAAAATGCCATCGCGTTTTTAAAGACTGTGTTTAAGTGTAATCCCGCACTAAATAAACAGTAGTTGTTTTTATTAGTATGGCCTTAAACAAGAGGAGGGTGAATTGTTTATGAAAGATTTTCACAAACTTCAAAGGTATAATGAAGGCCAATAAAGAATCACAGATAAAGAAACTAAGGAAAGCAAAGCAAAAAGTTGTTTTAGTTGATTTCTAGAAAATCAACCGGTTGTTTTTGCGATTAAACCGGTTGTTTTGATCAGCAGTTAATAAAAACCACTTAAAACATATATATGTGAGATCAGGGAAAGAGAGAATCACACAAATAGATTTATACTGGTTCACTCTTACAACAAGAGCTACATCTAGTCCCCAAAAACCACTGGGTATTCCACTATTCAATCAAAACCAGATTACAAACACCACAAACCAAAGTAGTGACCTTGAACCCCTCAAGAATACACTACCTTTGCCAAACCACACCAAGAGTGTTGATCTTGAACATCTCAAGAACACACAACACTCATACAATAATCAAGGAAGAAGGGAATAGAATACACCTGGGTATTACACAGCTTAAAGTTCAGAATTACAACCCAATCCTATTCCACACAATTAAGAATGATCCAAAGCTATTTCAAATCTTGGAAAAACTGCTTTTGATAAACTCTTTTTCTTACTCCAAGATTAGGAGCGTAAAACCACCTTTATATAGACAAACCAAACGGTCAAAAGAATTTAATAAAGGAGCCAAGGTACTTAGGATCATTTAAAACATATTACAACCACTTAACAGAATTCTGTTAAGGTTTTCAGAAAAAACAATCTGTTGTTTCAAAATTTCAACATGTTGAAATTTCAACAGCCTTTTAGAAAACCCATCTTTTCAAAAGGTTAAAGATTCAAATGAACTTGGATCATCTTAAGGAATGAATTAACAAGTTTCAAACAACTAGACAACACACACACACCCAACAACAAGGTCTTCAAGCTTTCCACTTGGATTTGGAGACATCAAAGCATCTTGTTCAACAATCTCCCCCTATTTGATGAAGACAAATCTCTGGTTTGTTTGTGTTGTTGTTTTTGAACTTGAAAGGTCAAACAAAACAAAATTTATGCATATACAAAACAAGTATACCAGCAGGATACCAAGGCACACAAAACTAGTTTTCTGCAAAAGCCTTTAAGCAGAAAAATCAGTCAAATAACCATAAAAACCAGTGCCAAAATGAGACTTGTGTGCAACAGAACTATGGTGAATAAGAGCATGGAAGCAGCAGAATTTAAACCATGATAAAACCAGATAACACCAGAGTGTAGCAGCAGTAATACAACTCATAAAACCACACCATTCTCCCCCTATTTGTCTTCACAAATAGAATGAAAGAACGGATAAAAACAGAATAACCTATTTGCATCAGTGTTTTCCAGCATTGAAAACCAGCATATAGCAACAACATAATAAACCAGAAAACCAGTGTGTGTAGCAACAACAAATCTTTGATACCATATTAAAAATTCCAGCAAAAATCTGTAGGGTATCAAAGCTTATGACAGTAGCGGAATTTGCACAAAAAATTAAAGCACCATAGAGTCTAAGAATCCACAATTTCCCCCCCTTTCTTTTTTTCACCCAGTAGTTCTCTAAATGAAAGAAAAATGTCGCTTTCTTGCCCAAGACAAAGAGATCCAAACCAGTGTAATATTCACATAAGAAGGCTATACATTCAAAGTCAATGTTTTCTTCAGTCCACTCACCCTTCAAGATAACATTTAATATCTCAGTCCTTTCCCTTTGATCTGAAACATCAATTCCAAATGCTTGAGGGAGACATCAAAGTATTGCTTTCATCAAGTTTTGAAAGACGATTAGTAGCAATAAGGACCAAAACTTGAGCATTCTGAGCAGTAGTAAAACCATCTTACAGAGCTATGAATTCAGTTTTAATGCGTATCATCAATCTAGGAATCTTCTATCCTGTTGCAGAATTTCAACCGCTTGTTTCGCATAATTAATCGGTTGTTTTTCTAGACAGAATTCCAGCTTTTACAAAATGATGTTATGTTAATCTTCTTCTGCATAATTCTTTGTATAACCCTGATCTGTATGATTGATTTCATCGAACACCACATGGACAGACTCCCCTACAGTCATGAGTCTCTTGTTGTAGACTTTATATGCATGGCTAGTTGAAGAATAGCCAATGAAGATGCCATTCATAAAAAGCACTAAACTTATAAGAAAACAACATACATATACCCTTATGACCAGATTCTGAGGCATACATATTGCATATTTGACCAACAACTGGCTTTGAAAAGCATAAACAGATTTAACCATTCATAAGCAATTATAGCAGCTTTATTCAGAGGTCTCAAAGGCAAAACAACTGGTTGTTTTGTACTTTCATTTGGTTATTTTCTGTGACAGCAAGGAGAATATTTTCTAGAACCAAGTAATCACCTTTTAAAGTGATGAAAAGTGCAGTATGCAATCTGTTCATACTTTAGCAATGATAACCCCAAAAGATTCACCCTTTTTATTCTTGAAGATCCTCTTTTTGAGCAACCATTGTGCATGTGCCTAGAATGACTCTTGACTTTCAAAGACCTTTGCAAGACATACGCAAATGAAAAGTATAGGTACAAGGATTGACTCTGCTCTTGATGTTCTTCCTTTTAACAGTCATTCTTCAAGCCCAAAAGTGATTCTTGGCTGCCAAGGATACCTACAAGATAAGATTAAGAAGCAAGATTTGGTTCCCTTATGAATTTGGGTCCAATGATGTTAGTAGAAGTCTTAGGAACCTCAGAAACCTTAGGAACCCATTTCAAAATACCTTTAGGAACAGAAAACTTCCTAATATTGTAGAATCTAACTGAGTGGCCTCTTTTCATGCAATAAAAACATGTAACAACCGGTTGTTTCGATTTTTCAATCGGTTGTTTTTCTGGCAGTTTTGGAAAAGACTTTGAAAACTCAGTTTTCTTGCTCTGTGGATTAAAAACTAAACCTGCTTTTCCAAAAACACAATTTTGAGATGCCAAGACGATCTCAAAGTTGGATTTTCCCTTTTGAAAGCCTATCCACAATTTTCACAAGGTAGTGAACCTTCTTTTCAAGAGATTCACAATTTTCACAAACAAGTGAGTCACACTTGCAAGAAGAGTTCTTGTAAAGCATTTCTAGATTTTCAAAATCAGTTTTTGATTTCTCCAACTCTTCTTCTAGTGCATTGACTCTGTTTTCAAGCTAGTTATTCAACCCTTTTAACTGGTTGTTCAATATTGCCAATCGGTTAGCTTCCTCTTATGTTTCTTTAAAAGCTTGAAGAAGTTGACTATAATTTTCAGCATTTAAAGAAGTACAAAACCTTACACTGCTTGTGTCACTTTCTTGTCTAGTCATTAGACATACATTTGCTTCTTCTTCATCACTTGAAGAGGAGCTTGATGACTCATCATTGTAAGCTCTTCTTGATTTTCCTTTCTTCTTATGCTTCTTGAAGTTTTTCCTCTCTTTGCTGGGACATTCAGTTTTAATATGACCTGTTCATCACATCCAAAGCATGTATATTTGTTAATGTTAAACACAATAGGTTTCTTGTTATCATACCTATTGGATGAGTCACTTTTGTTGTTTCTCTTCTTTAGGAAATTTCTGAATTTCTTAAACAGCAAGCTAAAAGTTTCCTCTTCACTCTCATCACTTGAGTCTTGATTCTTCTTGTGCTTGACAGTAAGGCAATGTTTCTCACATGCTTATCTTCACTCTCTTGAATGTTGAGTTTATTCATCTTCAACTCATGCTCCCTAAGTTTTCCAAACAAGGAGGTTGTAGTCAAAGATGTCAAGTCTCTTGATTCTGATATAGCTGTGACTTTAGGTTGCCAAGATCTATCAAGACATTTGAGAATCTTGATATTCAACTCTTCTTTGTCAAAGACCTTTCCAAGACTCATGAGATGATTGACAATGTGAGTGAACCACTTTTGCACATCTGCAATTGATTCTCCCTTGAGCATTCTAAAAATCTCATATTATTGGATTAAAGTATGTTTCCTTGCCCTCTTTACATCGTTCATTCCTTCATGAGTTACCTCTAGAGTATCCCACATCTCCTTAGAAGATCCGCATTGAGAGACCCTAAAAAACTCATTAGAATTTAAGGTAGAGGTGATAATGTTCTTAGCAATATAATCATATTGAGCCTTTTTCCTTTCTTGCTCAGTCCATTGGGACCAAGGTTTTTCAGAAAAAAAATTATCTTTTTTCAACCATATGAATAAAAGGACCATTTTCAATTGCATCCCAAATTCCTTTATCAAGAGATTCAACAATGATCTTCATACGTACCTTCCAAAATTGGTAATTCAAACCACATAACAAAGGTGGTCTTTTTATTGATGCAGCCACCCCAAAGGGTAATTTTTCAGCCATAAGAAAAAAGATTTTTAGGATCAAACTTGAGTATTTTTCAAGTACCAAGCTCTTGATGCCAATTGTTAGAATATATGGCCTTAAACAAGAGGGGGGGGGGTGAATTGTTTATGAAAGATTTTCGCAAACTTTGAAGGTATAATGAAGGCCAATGAAGAATCACAGATAAAGAAACTAAGGAAAGCAAATCACAAAGTTGTTTTAGTTGATTTCTAGAAAATCAACCAGTTGTTTTTGCGATTCAACAGGTTGTTTTTATCAGCAGTTAATAAAAAAAACTTAAAACAGATATATGTGAGATCAGGGAAAGAGAGAATCACACAAACAGGTTTATACTAGTTCACTCTTACACCAAGAGCTACATCTAGTCCCCAGAAACCACTGGGTATTCCACTATGCAATCAAAACCAGATTACAAACACCACACACCAAAGTAGTGACCTTGAACCCCTCAAGAAACACACTACCTTTGCCAAACCACACCAAAGTGTTGATCTTGAACACCTCAAGAACACACAACACTTCCTGGCAACACAAATACAGAAATACAATAATCAAGGAAGAAGGGAATAAAATATACATGGGTATTACAAAGCTTAAAGTTCAGAATTACAACCGAATCCTATTTCTTACTCCAAGATTAGGAGCGTAAAACCACATTTATATAGACCAACCAAATGGTCAAAAGCATTTAATAAAGGAGCCAAGGTAGTTAGGACCATTTAAAACATATTAAAACCACTTAACAAAATTCTGTTAAGGTTTTAAGAAAAAACAATATGTTGTTTCGAAATTTCAACCTGTTGAAATTTCAACAGCTTTTTAGAAAACCCATCGTTTCAAAAGGTTAAAGATTCAAATGAACTTGGATCATCTTAAGGAGTGAATTAACAAGTTTCAAACAACTAGACAACACACACACCCAACAACAATGTCTTCAAGCTTTCCACTTGGATTTGGAGACATCAAAGCATCCTGCGTTCAACGATTTACTAATCAAGAATATGACAGAGACGTTATCCGAGGTGCGTGAACGAGCTACCACCCATATCGATGCTGAAGAGGTCATGCTTAGGAAAAATGGAAGTTCACGGTCGAAGTAACCCAAACACAAGGAAAATAGCTGAGATCGTTCCATCAGGAGCAATGAAGCATCCACTGAGAAGAGAATGGACCCAAGGTATGTCGCTAAGAAGGATGAACCTAAGACAAAGGCCAAGGAGGAGATGACGATCAAACCTAGATTCTGTGTATCCTGTAAAGAGCTCTTAAGCATGCTAGGGGTGGCGGATAAACTAAAATTTCCCCAAAAGACAGATCGATTGTTGCGATCACGCAGAGATGCCTGATGCGATTTTCACAAGGAATTTGGGCATAGCATCGAATGATGCATATCCCTAAGTTACCAACTGGCTAGTTTAGTCAAATAGGGTTTCTTGGAGCGACCTTCTTTGAATAGATTGGGTGCAGTAGCCTCAACCACTCACATGATGATGAAGTTCCCCTCGTCAGAATGAGGGATAATTAGGATAAAGGCATACCAGAAGATGACACAAAAGTGCTACAAGAGTAGTTTGAAAAATCACAGAGGAACGTACACAGTCACCATCCAGGCAGGAGAATCATGATGGATAACAAAGGTAGACATCAATGATGAAAGACGATCTGGGCTTGCTAGAGAGGTTTAGGAGAGGGAGATAAAAGGAAAGAAATTCAAGCTCGGCACTTCACTGTGCAAAGAAATTGAGGATAAAATAGCCTTTGCATGGTCGTTCACGGGCATGCCTAGAATAGATCCAGATTTTTTATGCCACCGACTTACCATGGAGTAAAAGGTCAAACCCGTGGTCCAAAGACGAAGGAAATTCAACGAAGAGAAACGTCTCGTCATCCAATACTCTGAGTGGTTGGCGAATGTCGTATTGGTGAAAAAGGCAAATGGGAAGTGGAGGATGTGCGTTGACTTCACCGATTTAAATAAGATGTGTTGATTAAGAGTGATCAAGAGCTTTGAAGAATCCAAATCCAAGGTATTTGATGAAGGGTTGGTGTTGCTGTTGTGGGTGGGTGGGATCTGGGTAGATTAAAGTATGATCCACTCTTTTGTTGAATCTAAAACTGATGTGAATTGAAACCTTTTTGAAATTAGATGTTTTTCCAACTAAGTGAAAAACAACCTGTTGTTTTGTCGAATCAACCGAATGTTTTTCTCTTAGAGGTTTTGAAAAAGGTTGAAAGTTGTTTGACTTGGTTGACTTAACTGTCAAACCAAATCAATCGTTTTTTTCGTGTTTTCAACCGATTGTTTCTTTTAAAACTGAATGCGCTCCTTCATTAAATGTTTTAACCAATCTTTGGAAAATATAAATAGTTTGTTATATGTTTCAGAAGGGTAAGAAATAGTTTTGAGAAATTCAGTTTGAGTAATTTGATCTCAAGTTTTCAAGATTCACATCAAGCTTTGGATTTTCAAGTGAGAGTGGAATAGGATTGTAATTGTATTCTTTTCAGTTGTACTTTGATCAGGTGTAATCCTTTTCTCAATCTTCCGTATTTCTGTTGTTGTATTACCAATGAGTGTTGTGTGCTCTTTAGGTGTTGAAGATCAATACTCTTGGTGTTGTTTGCCAAAGGTAGTGTGTTTCTTGAGGGGTTCAAGGTCACTACTTTTGTGCGTGGTGTTTGTAATCTGGTTCGATTGCTTAGTGGAAAACCAAGTGGTTTCTGGGAACTGAATGTAGCTCTTGTTGTAAGAGTGAACTAGTATAAACTGCTTGTGTGCATTTCTCTTTCTCTGATCTCTTTTAAATTCTGCTTTTAAGTTGTTTATATTTTTACTAGTATAAACAACCGATTGAATCGAAGAAACAACCGATTGTTTTTTTGTGTTTCACTTTAAAACAGATTGTGTTCTTGGCTAACTTGGTTTCTCTTCTGGATTTCTTCACTGAATTTCATTAAACCTTCAAAAGTTTTCGAAAATCTCTTATAAACAATTCACCCCCCTCTTGTTTAAGGCCATATATTCTAACAAGATGACCTAACTCAGTTTAAGTACGATTACCCGAGTATAGGCGCCTTGTGGGATAATTTTATCTGTTGAGTTATTTGAGGTGGCTCATGGTGAGACAATCTAACTCGTGTAAGCACGACTACCCGACTATAGGCATCCTACGGTAAGTATTATTTAAACAGGTGAATCATTCGAGATAGCACATGATAAGACGACCGAGCTCGGAGTAGGTGCAACTGTCCAAGTAGGCACCCTGCGAAGTAAGACATCATTGAATATACGCAGTATTCATACTGATAACCCAACACGGAGGCCATGGCTGTTCTTGAAATCAAGTTGAAATGAAAGGTTGTCCTAACCACGAGGATGTCGTTCATCAAAGGTTAGATTTTCTATTAAGAGAAACATTTTATTACCTTCTACACTTAGTTTCACCTAAGTTAGCAAGACCCTGTTATTTTAATTATGTTATGTTTAGGTTTGAAAAGGGTAAGTTAGTTCAATTGGCCAAGCGTTGGTGCATGCATTTTTAGTGATGTAAATTAACCCTTTTAAATCCAAAAAATAGTATGCATCCAAGAGTTTAAAAGCGCTAAATAAATATAGGCAAAAGGTTCAAAGTGTTAAATAAGTTTGGCAGGAAAATAAAATATTACAATCCATAAAGAGTTTGAATTAATCCCCCCTTAGTTAGCCATCAACCACGGTTTTAACCGGGTCAAGTTCTGAAAGATCCATGATGGGATAAACAACCACAGCTTGCTCCAAGGCAGCTTCAAATCCTACGAGGTAGGATTGAGCAACATCTTGCTTGAAGGAATCAGTGGCCTTGATGAGGTCTTCCCCTTTACGGGTCACGTCCTTTTTTCAGCTCTTCAACTTTGGTCAAAAGCTTGTTTCTCTCTTCAGCTAAGCTCGACGCCTCTTGAGTCTTCTCTCCTTTGAGTCGCTCGACTTCTTGGTGCAAACCAATCAAGCGGTTGATCTCACCCTGGAGGCGTTCTTCCTCCTTATGGAGCTCCATATTCTCTTTAACCCTTTAGTCCTTGACTAGTTTTCAATCTTTGGCCTTAGCATCGACCAGGCAAGCCATGGAAAATGTTTGTCCAAATAGCTTCAACGCATCATGACGAAGGTGATTTTCTTCATGAACTATGAGCCTGACTCTATCCTCGTTGGGCAAGAAGAAGACTTCACCATAGATTGGGACATCGAAATCAGGGTCCCACATGCTTTTTTCCCTTGATCTCTCGGTTTTGCACTCTTAAATGGTAATGACCTCTTGGTGTGGAGCTCGGCCATCTGAATGTGAATGCTCGGTAGGGGGAATGGTCGTTGGTCTTTTCCTTTTGAAGACAAGCCCTAAAGTAGTCTGCTCGTTTGGGTCAGTTGGAGTCTGAGTAATCACAATAGAAGCTTTCCTTTTTTGTGCCAAAGATTCCTTGGACAGGCTAGCAACCATCCTCATCTTCCTATTGAGCTCGGTTAGCTCGGCCTTGCTGCTGTTGGAAAGCATTCTTTCTACAAAATGAATATGATTAGTGGCAATGATATAAGTTTTTTCATCAAAGGTAGGAAATGAGGAGTATTGGTGTAGGCTTTCAGGGCATCGAGAAGGTATTCTTTGATCAATAGAAAGAAGGTATCAAAGACGATTTTCAAGCTTGTCAAAAACTTGGAAATCCCTTGGTCCTTTGGAGACAGATCTTCCAAGTGTCGAACACTCTAGAATCTAGGTTCGGGTGTCTAATACAAGGAAAAGTCGTCCAGTACGAACGGGTCTCCTGTTGAAGCTTGAATTTTAAGGAATCAGCCTTTAAAGTTTTTGTAGGACGACTGGAAAAGGGTAGGTAAACCTCTTCCAGGGGCACCATTTAGGGAAACCCGCAATTGGCGGCCCGAGTGCTTGGCCTCAAAAAAATATAAGAAGACTTCCATAGTCGGCGAGATGCAGAGCTGTATCACAGGATTACAAAAGCTCAAATAAATGTCCAACTGATTGGATGTAGCTGGGCAGGAGCTACGTTTATCTCGGTCAACAGCTCCTTTTTGAAAATGGATAGGGGTATACGAAGAAGGACCTTCTTGAAGAAAGTGGCATAAAAGAAACAAAAGGGACCATCAGGGTCTGATGACTCGTCAAGATATCGGCTCCCCTTCCTTACACTCCACTGTTTTAACAAAACCCTCATGTTTTTTTACTTAGAACACACCCATTTTCCCTTAACTCTCTAATACACAAACGGGTTGTATAATAAGAGGTTTCTTTAGGAGCTCTTTCTTAGCCCAGGGATATGTAGAACTATAATCCATCATCGATGTAACTAAAACATAAACACAAACAGAATGCGAACGCAATTCAGGGCATGCAGAATGAATGGAATTGGCATAAGTTAAAAATAAATTTCTCATAATGCAATCAATAAGCTACATGATGATTATCAATGGAGTTAAGTGAAAAGGAATACCTGGTGTGATGGTGATGTGTGGTGGCACAAAGGTGAAAGAAGTGTTGAAGGAGGTTTGGGAGTAGAAGAGGTTTGAAACAATGTGATGAAAATGAAAGAAGGGAGGAACGTATATTCGAAAGAGGAAAATGAAGCGGCAACGTTCGCAAATGTCACGTGTACGCTCCATGTTTACTAAGGTGAAACATCTTTTCACGAGGTGCTTCAGTAATCGCACCTCAGCTACCCCATGGGAAAACGTCATGTCAGCCGCCAACACTGGAAAGCCTCTTCGCCTCGTCAAGCTCAGCTCGAGTCTGGGGGGCTTATGTACTGGATGACGTGCTTGGGTCATCGGCCCAAGCACTTAAGTGTAGTAAGCTCAGTTAGATAAAGTTATACCCAACTCGGCCTTGGGTAGGTATGGGACGAACGACACGTTACGAGGTCGATCCAGATGTTTGGTAGTCTACACGAAGAAGATGTTTAGTGTAAAAATAACAGAAGAAATAGTGAAATTAATTAAAGTGTATATATCTTCTAAATACAAATAAGAGCTATTGGGAATAACATGGAAAAACACCCGAAAATAAAGGTGCACGTTAACAAAATGTTTTATTGTTGAAATTATATTCTTGTTGTTGAGATTATATTCCTGTTGTTGAAACAATATTTTGGCTGATGAAAATAGTTTTAGGAATGTCTATAAAAAGGGTTTGAGACTCCGAGTAACGGTTTTTTTTTTTATCAGCAAAGAATATAATAAAATAAAAGAGATACTTCAGGGGTATCTCAACCCGTATACAGAACCATGATACCCAGACCAACCAAGTTACAGGTTACTAAAAAAATAAAAATAAAGCACTCATTCAGAGTCAATGAGCCAAAAGCCTACACATTAAGGTCCCCCAATATCACAAAACAACACTCATTATGGCACATTTGCAATAAAACCAAGAATATAAAAAAAAAAAGAGATTGTGACAGCGTCTACCTACAAATGCTCCTCCAGTAGCACTTCAAACCTCCCTTACTCACCATCGTGATGCACCCGATTTGTTCCAAGCTTCTTTGACCATATTAATAACTCAAATCTAGCTTAGTGTCTCCATTCCACATATAAGTTTACTGATATGCAATGTCTTGGCATTTTCAACTACCATGGACCAGCAACGAACTTAAGTGTCCAATCCCTTACATGACCACCTGCAGAATTCATTTGGCAGTGTTCCGTTCTTTTCTTCATATCCATACCCAGCATCAAATTCACTGCACCCTTATTAACCTTCCTTCAACCATATCAGCAAGCCTATTCCTACCATTCTGCTTCAATTATTGCTTATATAGTATCTTCAGCAGTAGACCCCAAATTGCTTTGTGTACTTCTACATTTCACCATATAGAAAAGAAGCACGTACGACCCTTCCTCCATCTCTAAAGCGCCAACCAACTACTTCTAGGGCTATTAGGCCCAGTACCCTGCATAACAAAACCGTAATACCACCAAACAGATCATAAATTCTTTCCCTTAAAACAGAGAACACTTCCACCCTGAAATCTGCATAAACCAACCATGTTATAATCAATATTTCAGGAAGAATTTCCAATCTTCAACAACTCCTACATACATTCCAGCCCTGCCTATCTCCGAGGTTGATAACCAACATGTTATCCCCTTAGAGATGTCTGCATACTCAAAACATGACTGTATCCGTATGAAGCCTTATGCTCCGAGCTAAGCTTATCTTACACAAAGGAGACATTGGATTGGATTCAATAACCAATCGGAGAAATAGTAAGAGAAAGTACTTTCCCTGTGTTTCAACCATAGCCAGGACAGTAACTGAGCAGCTTGAAGGATTTCCTCAGAGTCAGGAACCCTTTGTCTAAAGATCACATTATTCCTGTGCTCCCATATACAACGTACAATCGCTGCCCACACACCCTTCCAAACCTGATTCTGTTTTTCGGACATATTAGATAAATGAAAGTTCAGAAAGTGATTACATATGTCCTTGTTTTGAGCTCCCAATACCTATCCATCTGAAACACAACATCCACACTCTATATGCCACATCACAGTCCATAAACAGATGTTGGGTGGATTCTTCAGAGAGGTTACACAAAGCACAGAGAGGGGAGTTCGTATCTACACCTCGCGAGATAAGATTCTTGGAGGTTGGAATTTTGTCCAAAAGGATTCTCCAAGTAGTGATTAAAACTTTTGGTAAAGCTTTGGCCTTCCAAAGAAGTTTAAAAACATCATTATCCGATCCATTTCTTTGGTCGACCAAGATAGAATATGCTGATTTCACTGAGAAAACCCCCTTGGCATCCCCTCTCCAAGTAATAAAATCCTTGGATCCTCTATGTAGAACTCCCGTAGATAATATAGATAAAAGTTCTTCCTCCATGACCGACTCCCATTGAAACCTCCCTCTCCTCCAATTTAAGTTCCAATGCCAACCATAATCATCCCAAAAACCGAACTGACCCACTATCATCCCTTGATTTACGGACAAAGAGAATAATCTAGGATAAATATCCTTGAGTTTATTGTCAACAATCCAAGAATCCTCCCAGAATCTGACTGAATTCCCAGATTTGATGTTCCACACTAAAGCTTGTTGAAACCAGCCTACACCCTCGCCTTCCCCACAAAAATTAACTAGGTCTCTCCACCACCAAGATTGGTAACATGATCGAGTGTGATTGGTCCCATTTATCTCCATATATTTCGACTCCAGGATATCTTTCCATTTCCCCTTCTCATCACTCATTAATCTACATTTCCATTTCGCCATTAAAGCATAGTTAAACTTCCTAACCTCTTTGATCCCTAACCCACCTTCTTCATGGGATTTACAAATGTTCCCCCAACTTACCCATGGTATAGACCTGTTATCTTTACCCCCAAGCCCATAAGAATCTCCTTTGAATGCTTGTAATTCTGTTACACACCGAAACCGGGGCTTTATAAAAAGACAGATAAAAGAGAGGAATGGATGTAAAAACTGCTTTAATTTAAAGGTAAGCTTTTCTGGAACTATACTGATACATATTTAGTTTGAATGCTTTCACTGACCTGGTCATTAGAGTGTGATCAACAGGTAGAGCCCCATTTGTCCCAAAGATCAGTATCTCGAAGCATCATGTGGAACCAACTTAAAACAGAGCTTATCTCAAACACAGATCGAAGACAGCTAGCGAGAACAATACTTATGTATAGTACTTGATAATATTAAGGGAAACAATAATAAAATTAAAACGACTTAGTTACATAGTTTTATACTCGTGAAGACATTCCTTATTTCTTTCTTTTAATATTTAACTTTTCATTTTGTTTCTATTTTGTATAGCTTATATAAAGGATATTATATGTGTAAGAAAATATGAAACATTCAATATTAATGTCTTTCCTTTCCTTTTAAACACTTTTTTATATAAGTTTGTAAGAAAGTTATTAGTATTATTATGACCAACTGATATTCACAATATTTTTTAGGGATGATAATATGAGATGACACGTCATGTATCGGTTTATTCTGCATTGGTCTATTCTACTTAAGTAATGTGTGTTGAATCAATTGGTTTGTCCTGCATAAGGAGTAATGTGTGTTGAATCAATTGGTTTGTCCTGCATAAGGGATAACCTGCAGACAAACTCGTATAAGAAAATTAAATTTTATTAAAATAAAAAAATTAATGTACTTGTAGAAAATAAAAGTTAGGGGAAACAATTTTGTATTTTTTATTAGTGTGTTTCTTTCAACACTTCATCAAATTTCTTCATGCACCTCATCAATTTTGGAATTATATTTCCATAACATAAATTTAATTCCAGAAATTGAAATTTAGAAGACAAAAAAAAATATTTCAGAATAACCTTTCCATAAAAACTATTTTTCCTTCCAGAATCTAGACCAACTATTTTGGATTTCAGAATCCAATTTCTGGAATTGATGGAGTGCATGAAAAGACTAGAGGGGTGCAGAAAGAAATACCCTTTTAATTATTATGTGGGGTAGTGGGCTGACCCGTCCCGAACCACATTTAACCCATGCAGCTTGTGTATTATTTAGGATGGATCTAAATGGATCAACAAACCAAAATAGTGAATCCTTCCCACGTTTTTCATAGTGGATTGTGAGTCGGTTTATACTATCCACCCACGTCATCACTCCTAATATTTTCAATGACTAATGTTTTAATCATTGTTACTTGATAACAAAGATATAAAATATTTTTGATGACTAATGTTTTAATCATTCTTACTTGGTAACAAAGATATAAGATAAAGAAAGATGGAATGAATTTTAATATGTTTAACATTATAGCTATTTTTATTAGGTAATAAAAGTTCAAATCAAGATTTGTTTATTGATTCAATTTAAAATTTATTATATCAACAATTTTTATAAAAAATTGTTATTTTAATTATAAAATTATTATGCATATTCTTTTTGTGAAAAAAAATTAATATCTGTACACAAATATTGATTTTTTTTTTCAATCAAGAGATAAAGATGTGATTGACAAGTAGAATGTGATTACAAATGGAAAAATAAAGTCTACGAATAAAAATTTTCGGTGTCAATGATATTTACACATTTTACTAAAAAGTATGAAATCCGTATAATCTTAAAAACGAAGTACTCACTAAAATGTGTATATAGATATTATTTTTAAATAAAAATTATTTTCTTATACGCATCATATGAAGTTTTCATATTCCAATTAAGTTAGTATTCTAAAATTCGTCAATCATTTGTCCGAAAGGAAAATAATATTATTAAAATGAAATAAAAAAAACAATGACATTGAGAGAAACCAAACTAAAAGCCTGATAAATATAAAAATGTATAAATTTGTATATTTTCATAAATTGTAAATTTTTTAATTAAATATGACTTGATTTTTTATTATTTTTAAAAATATTTCTATAATTTTAATTAAATATCTAATTATCGTAAGATAAGATGATAGTTACAACTACAACTAGAACTATCATCTTATTATCATCTTATCTATGAAATACGGCAATTCTGATTGCAACTATTGTCATACGTATTTTTAGTTTAAACTTTTTTGAAATTCTTTTGTTAACTAACGATGATTTCTATCAAAATAATTGTGAAAAGTGATATACGACTAAATTATAATAAAAACTAGTGTTATATGTTTATTGTATTTTTCAATGTTATTCAAAAGCATAATTAATTAATCTCAAAAAAAATTCATGGGAAATTATAAGTTTGATTTTTGTGTTTAAAATTTTTGACATCAATACACGAAATAGTAAAGTACTTCATCATCTTCCTTTATATGTGATTTTCTTTTTCTTGATTGAGTTAAAAGTAATATTGATGGTGTTGTTAGGGATTATCCTAGGCTTGCTGCTTGTGGTGATATTTTTCGTGGAAATATGAGAGAGTTCATTGGTGATTTCTCTTCTTTCTTGGTTATTCAGAATGTTTTGGTTGTTGAGTTCTATGGGGTCATTCATGCTATTAAAGAAGCCAAAAAATGGGTTTTCCATGTTTCTAATTTGAATGTAATTATGTCTTAGTTTGTGCTGCATTTACGGTTAAAACTAATGTTCCTTTGTAAAAGGTGAAACAAATGTCTTGCTTATTGTGGGAAAATCATATTTATATTTTCTCACATTTTTCATGAAGATAGTGCTTCTGCTGACAAGCTTGCTAATTTAGGTTTCATTCATAAGTTTCATTGGTATAATAGGTTTCTATCAAGCTTATGCTTAAAATTCTTTATTAATAGGTATAGATTACCTAAGTATCGTTTTTCTTAGGTTGTTTTTTTATGGTTTTGGCCTAATCTTCCATATTTTCTTGTATTTCATTTATTTTTCTTTTATAATAATATTTTTTTCATGTAGTGACAAATGATGGTTAAAACCTAAGATTTCAACTTAGTAGATATGTCAAGTTTCATAATGATTTCTAACATGATAGTTTTTTACAAATAATTATGATTATTTTACTTCACATCATATTAAAAAAAATATCAATATATAAATACTTAAATGAATAGTTAAAGTTCAAAACCATCATGAATCAAAATATGGTTTACTGAAAATGTAATTAAAAATGTTATAAAGACTAAGTAATGTAAAAAGTATACTACTTTTTCAACTACGTTCAAGTGTTATAAACATTGATAAATTATTTTGCTCACGTGTTTATGACATGGTGCAGTGTTTCGAGTATATATATTTTGTTGAAAATTGTAACATATCTGCATAACTCAAATGGATAATGCATTGTTGTATTGGTCAACTATTCAAGGGTCTTCCATCATTACTTCCTGGCTTCTATTTGTGATGTTGAGTAAGATTGGATTTCTACCACTAATAAATGTCATATTTAAGTAATATTTTATATTAAAAGATAGCCACTTATAATTTTTTATTGATAAAATAGTTATAATTCAACTCCTAATTTAGGAGTTTAAATCATTTTACATATTTTGTGATTATAAGATGAATGAGAACAATTTATTTTCAAACTTGTGTTCATTTCAGGATTTTGGGGGAAAATAGATATTAAAGGACTAAAGGAGAATGAACAAGATGAAAATGGTGGTGGTAACAACTCCTTCTTGTAGGCGGCGACAAAGGTGCAACGAGACTTGTGGTTGACGATTTGCAAGGAGCAATGTGACGAAAACAAATTCTTGAAGGTAGCAACAACACACGACTTATGATAAAGAGAAGTCCAATGTTCCAGTAAGGCTCACTAGACAAAACAAACAGTCTCTATGGATGAGGGACTACATGATGAAATAGGATGGTGCTTGTAGTAAAAAGTAATGAGCTTCAGAGTATAGTCCAAATTTTGTAACCTAAAGCATCACTATATAAGTGATGTTATTTGTGAAAATAAAAGTTAGAGAACTTTTTACCCTAGTATTTTTTCCTGTGTATTGGTAAATATTGTAGCTATTGTAGTCTACCCTATCATTGGTGCTTTCATTGTCTTCCTCCATGCCTCCCAAGCTGCAATCCAAGAAACTGGAAGACCTTTTTCAAGCCATCCAGGACCGCCTCACATCCATTCACTCTCAACTGGAGACTAATGAAGCTCGCCAGACCAATCTTGAGGCACAAAATGATTTCCTCCTCTCTTCCCTCACTCTGTTGCAGGACCAGGTTGCTACTTTACCTCATATTCAATCATCACCTTTTACTAATTCACATGAACACACAACCAACGTTTCCCCGCCTCCTCCAACACTAAGACCACCCAAACTACAACTCACATTTTTTGAAGGACCTAAACCTTTAGACTGGTTATTCCAAGCCGAACAATACTTTAATTTTTATCATATTTCCCCAGAAAATAAATTATCAATGGTTCCTTTTCACATGAAAGGGGAAGCTCTTAGCTGGTTTAAATGGATGCACCAAAATCATCTCATTATTGATTGGCCTTCCTTCACTCATTCCTTGGAATTACGTTTCGGCCCTTCCTCATACACAAACCATCAAGCTGAACTTTTCAAACTTCACCAACAAACCACAGTTACGAACTACCAAACCAGAATTGAGAAATTATGCAATTGTGTCCATGGCTTGAGTCCTGAAACCATCCTTAACTGCTTCATATCAGGTCTTAACCCTAAGATCAAGAAAGAACTTTCAATTCTTAACCCCTATTCCATCTCACAAGCTATTGGCCTAGCCAAGCTCATTGAAGACAAATTCAAAGATTCCAAACCTAGACCAACCCGACCCCCTGCATACACCACTGTTTTTAACCCCACTAACACCTTCACCAACCGTGCTCAAACCACACCACCTACAACCCATACCCTCCCAATTAAAAGCCTTAACCCCCACCCAGATGCAAGAGCGTTGCGCTCTTGGCTTGTGTTATAATTGTGACGAGAAATTTCTCCTAGGCCACAAATACTCCACCTCACGTTTTCTTTTACTTTTAGATGATACATAACCTGTCTCCGAAATCCTAGACGTCCCTCTTAATCCCACCCACACAACAAACATGGTCCATTTCCATCTATTCCCCCACGCTCTTACAGGAATTTTTTCCCCCCAAATAATAAAATTCCAAGGCCTCATCCACAATTTGCCAATCATCGTTCTCATAGACTCAGGCAGTTCCCACAACATCCTTCTACCTCGCATTGCTAAACACTTACACCTACCCATTCAGCCCAGTCCACCTTTTAGAGTCATGGTAGCAAACGGTGCCTTCATAACATGGCAAGGCATTTGTCCTGCAATATAGATATCTATCCAAACCGTAGTTTTCACACCCTTCTATCTCCTCTCTATAGAGGGTGTTGACGTAGTTCTTGGAATTGAATGCGCGTTAGGCCCCATTCAAGCAGATTTTTCTAAACCTAGTATTGTCTTCACTTACCTCAATACACATATCACCCTCACAACTACAACCCCACCAAGCCCTATTCAAGACACTTACCATCAAGTTTGCCATAGCATTTCCACAAACACCATTGCTTCCCTACATTTATTTTCAATTGATACCCATTCCGCGATTCCCATCTCCCTGGAATCTAGCATGAAAACACCCTTCTCCCTGTTGTACCACTTATCCCAATCCATTCAAATGATTTGACGTAAACACCAATCAATCTTCAAACCAACCCATGGTCTACCCCCACCATGCCCCCATGACCACCATATCCCCCTCTTACCCAACACTGGCCCGGTTAATGTACGCCCATACCGTTACACCCACTCTCAAAAAAATACCATCACCAAATTAATTGCAGAGATGTTGTATGAAGGGTTCATCAAACCCAGTAACAACCCCTTTTCTTCCCTAGTACTTCTCATAAAAAAGAAAGATGTCACATGGCACTTTTGTGTTGATTACATAGCACTCAATGCAGTCACCATACATGATTGCTTCCACATACCCACTATTGATGAATTGCTAGATGAATTGGGGTTAGCTACAATTTTTACTAAGATTGACCTATACTTAGGGTACCACCAAGTTAGGCTCAACCCCAATGACACTCACAAGAAAGCTTTCAGAACCATGGATAGTCATTATGAATTCCTAGTTATACCTTTTGGTTTAACTAATGCTCCCTCCACATTTCAGGCAGCCATGAATGTTCTCCTACGACCCTTTCTTAGGTAGTTTGTTTTAGTTTTTTTTATGACATTCTTATTTATAGCTCCACACTGCAGGACCATTTGACACATTTAGATATTATTCTAAAATTGTTACAAACATTACTATTCTTTCCTAAGCTTTCGAAATGCAGTTTTGCTACCTCAAAAGTCAGTTACTTGAGCTACATCATTTCCCCAGCTGGAGTGGCCTCTGACCCAGAAAAAATAAAGGCAATCACAGATTGTCCACAACCACGGTCACTCACGACTTTACGAGCATTCCTCGATCTCACCGGATTCTACAAAACATTTGTTCGTAATTACACCACTCTCACCGCTCCTCTCACTGATTTATTACATTGTCAAAGATTCACATGGCCACAGGCGACACAAAATGCATTTACAACATTGAAAGCGAAAATAGAAAAGGTCCCTAACCTACGTCTTCCTGACTTCACCCAACCATTCGCTATAGATATTGATGCATCCGCAATTGCCGTAGGAGCAGTCCTCAGCTAGGCCAGCCACCCAATCGCCTTTTTCAGCAAAAAGATGTGCCCCCGTCTCCAAGAAGCCTCAGTGTATGTGAGAGAGATGTATGCAATCACAGAAGCCATAAAAAAAATGGTGTCAATACTTGTTAGGAAATCATTTCAAAATATACAAAGATGAAAATAGCCTCAACACATTGGTTTCACAAATAATACAGACACCAGAACAACAGAAATGGACAGCAAAGCTTTAAGGATATGATTTTCAGATAATATACAAACTTGGAAAAAATAATGTTGTGGTTGATGCACTCTCCTGCCAGGAGCCGCCAACTCTCTTAGTGTTGTTGGCTGTATCCTCCCCGATCCCCACCATATTCAAAGAATTACAACAATTCTTCACCACCATAGAGGGCACCAATTTAATACGTTCGTTCACCAACAACCAACCATTGCCCAATCAATTTTCCACCAGCCAAGGCCTACTCTTCTTCCGCAACCGGATCTTCCTTCTTCAAGTTCACGATTTCCACAGGCGTATCATCGGTGAATTTCATGACTCCCCAACAGGTGGACATTCAGGTTTAAAACCCACAATGACAAAGGTAGTCGCCTCCTTCTACTGGTTGAGTATGACAAGAGATACCAAGGAGTTCATACCACACTGCTCGATGTGCCAGCAGAATAAGCACCTGCCAAAAAAACCGCAAGGATTAATCCAACCCCTCCCTATACCCCATTAATTATGGGAAGACATCTTTATGGATTTTATAACTCACTTACCGGCATCCGCTGGCCATACTGTGATTTTGGTGATCTGCGATCGTCTATCCAAATACGCGCACTTCCTGACTTTACCCACTCATTATGCGGATGAGAGCCTCGTACTACGATTTGTTAGAATATATGGCTTTAAACTAGAGGGGGGTGAAAGGTTTAAAGAGGGATTTCGAAAACTTTTAAGCCTTGAATGAAATTACTTCAAGAA
The DNA here is from genome assembly GCF_051622355.1 of Phaseolus vulgaris. Lineage (NCBI taxonomy): Eukaryota > Viridiplantae > Streptophyta > Magnoliopsida > Fabales > Fabaceae > Phaseolus > Phaseolus vulgaris. The sequence continues at coordinate 10,865,850 of NC_143507.1, forward strand.
TATCTTGATTAAGAAATCAATTTTTCAAAATAAAAAGCTAAAAGCACAGCACCAACAAAACAATCGGTTGTTTCACAGAAACAATCGGTTGTTTATACCAGTTTAAAAATATCAAAACTGTATTTAAAGAGTTAAGGGATAGAGAAAATGCACACAGAGATTTATACTGGTTCACTCTAAACCCAGAGCTACATCCAGTCTTCTCAGAAACCACTGAGGAACACCACTAAGCAATCAAACCAAGATCACTTACAACACAACCAAGAAAGTGACATTGATCCCCTCAAGAAACACACTTCTCTTGGCCAACACACCAACACGAAGAATGTTGATCTTGATCCCCTCAAGAACATACAACATTTCTCAACAAACAGACAAAGATTCTTGTTCAATAGATACAAGGATTACACTTGTTACATAAGCAAATCTGAAATCAATACAAACAGAAATCCTATCTTATACACTTTGATCAATCTCAATCTCTAAGCAATCTCTACTCTTTGAAAAACTCAAAAACTTGTGTTAATTGTTCTTTTTCAAATCTGTTTTTCTGAAGATATTCAAAGATGATGTTTGTTACCAAATCTTAACAAACTATTCATTGCATTTAAAGATTGGTCAAAGCATTAAAGGCTAGAGCGTAATCAATTAAAATCATTTAAAGCTCAGTCAAAACAAAAACCATTTTTCTGTTATGGTGCCAAAACAAACAATCGGTTGTTTCCTCGAATCAATTGGTTGTTTTGTTTTTAACAGCTCAACCATTTGAAAAACAATTTTCAATGTTTTCTAAAAACACCTAAGTATAAAACAATCGGTTGTTTCGACAAAACAACAGGTTGTTTTTCACTTAGCATAAAAAACACTTTTTCTTTTAAAAAGATTCAGAATGCCTATGCTTTGGATTCAATCAAGAGTGGATTACAAAACTCAATCTACCCCAGATCCTATCTAAGACAACTCAGCAACAGCAAGCACAGCTTAGCCTTCAACATCCTTCAAAGGGTTTTGGATTCTTCAAAGCTTTAACACCACTTGGTTCAACAATCTCCCCCTATTTGATGAAGACAAATCTCTGGTGCTTGTGTTTGACTTGATTGAATCTGAAGCAGTACCTACAAAAATAGCATATCTACCATCCATTGCTTCTTATAGTAGCAGGTTAGTTTTTCACACATTTAAAACATAAAACCTGATAAACAATCGGTTGTTTTTATCAGCAGCAACAGAAAACAGTTTTATATCAGAGATTTTAACAGAATTAAACAGTTTCAGATAAGGATACACAAGACCAATTAATTCTCCCCCTATTTGTCTTCACAAATAGACTTTAACAGAAACAAAACAGATTTAGGAGAGATTATTAAGATCAAGGATACCTAATTCATTTCTTAGGAAGAAAAACCTCACTTTTGGTAGTGGTTTCGTGAAGATGTCAGCTAGTTGCAGTTTGGTCTCCACAAACTTCATTTCACAGTTCCCATTGTTTACATGATCCCTGATGAAATGATGTCTTATCTCAATATGTTTGGTCCTTGAGTGCTGAATCTGATTTTTGGTAAGATTGATGGCACTTGTGTTATCACACATCAAAGGGACTTTGCTGATCTTTAATCCAAAGTCTGCAAGTTGTTGTTTGAGCCATAGAATCTGTGCACAGCAGCTTCCAGCAGCTATACACTCAGCCTCAGCAGTAGAGAAAGCAACACATGCTTGCTTTTTGCTATGCCATGAGATTAGGCTTGAGCCAAGAAGGTGGCAAGTGCCACTTGTGCTCTTCCTATCTAGCTTGCAACTTGCAAAGTCAAAATCTGAATAACCAATTAAGTGAATTTGAGAGTGAGAAGGATACCATAACCCAACAATTGATGTTCCTTTTAGATATTTCAGAATTCTTTTTGCAGCTTTGAAGTGTGATTCTTTAGGATTTGCTTGATATCTTGCACAAAGACACACCGCGAACATGATGTCCGACCTACTTGTTGTAAGATATAGTAAAGAGCCAAACAATCCTCTGTATTTGGTTTGATCTACACTCTTTTCAGCAGAATCAGCATCCATATAGCAGCTTGATGGCATTGGAGTGCTTGCTTCTTTGCAGCTTTCCATTTCAAATTTCTTGAGAATCTCCTTGCAATACTTTGATTGACATAGAAAGATCCCATCCTTTGTTTTCTTAACCTGCAATCCAAGAAAGAAAGACAATTCTCCCATCATAGACATTTCAAACTCACCTTTCATTGCAGCCACAAATTCTTCACACAACCTATCTTGTGTAGCACCAAAGATGATGTCATAAACATAGATTTGTACAAGAATTATTTATGAATTTGACTTTTTGATGAAGAGAGTCTTGTCTACCATTCCCCTTTCATAACCATGTGATAGCAGAAAGTTGTCAAGCCTCTCATACCACTACCTTGGAGCTTGCTTCAGTCCATACAAAGCTTTCTTCAACTTGAAGACATGGTTGGGATGCTTATGATCTTCAAAACCCAGTGGTTGATCTACATACACTTCCTCATTGATGTAGCCATTCAAGAAGGCACTCTTGACATCCATTTGGAAGAGTTTGAAACCACTCATACAAGCAAAAGTCAGCAGCAACCTCATAGCCTCCAACCTTGCAACAAGGGCAAAGGTTTCACCATAATATATGCCCTCCTCTTGATTGTAGCCTTTGGCAACTAGCCTTACTTTGTTCCTTGTGATCAAACCATCTTCATCTAACTTGTTTCTGAATACGCACTTCGAACCTATAATGTTCATCTCATCTGTTCTAGGGACAAGAAACTATACCTCATTCCTTGCAAACTGATTCAATTCTTCATGCATAGCTTCAACCCACTTCTCATCCTTGAGAGCTTCATCAATTGACTTTGGTTCAATTTGTGAGACGAAAGTTGTGTGCCTACGTGTGGAGACACCTTCCTTTATCTGCCCTATGATGTTTTCCACTGACAAATCTTTAGGAATCCTCCACTCTTTGGGCAACTCACTCTGTTGCAGAATTTCAATCGGTTGTTTCTGCGAATCAACCGGTAGTTTTTCTGCACAGATTTCCAGCTTCTCCAAACTGATGCTTTGTTCATCCTCTTCAGCTCTGGTCTTCAGGATTTGGATGTTTCTGTGATCTACCTCATCAAAGACAACGTGAACTGATTCTTCTACAGCCATCAACCTTTTATTGTAGATTCTATATGCATGACTTGTGAGAGAATACCCTATGAAGATGCCAAGATCCGCTTTCTCATCAAACTTCCCCAAGTTTTCCTTTCTATTGTTGAGAACGAAACAACTGCAGCCAAAAACTCTGAGATGGTTGATGTTAGGCTTCCTTCCATTGAAGAGTTCATTTGGAGTTTTCTTCAAAATGGGCCTAATAAGCACTCTATTCATCACATAACACGAGGTGCTCACTGCATCCGCCCAAAAGTACTTAGGAAGAGATGATTCACTAAGCATTGTCCTTGCTAGCTCTTCAAGAGACCTGTTCTTCCTCTCTACCACACCATTCTGCTGTGGAGTTCTTGGAGCAGAGAAGTTGTGCGGAATCCCCATCTTCTCACAGAACTTGCTGAACTTCTCATTTTGGAATTCTCCTCCATGATCACTTCTAATAGAGCCTATGTTGCAGTTCTTTGTATTTAGTAACCTTCTTGCTTGCTTCTTGAATGCAGAAAAGGCATCACTCTTTGATTCCAAGAAAAGAGTCCAAGTGAACCTAGAAAAGTCATCAACAATAACAAGAGCATAATAATTTCCACCAAGACTCATAGTTCTTGAGGGTCCAAAGAGATCCACGTGAAGAAGTTCAAGGGGTTTTAAAGAAGTAACAACATTTTTTATTTTAAAAGAACTTTTCACTTGTTTCCCTTTTTGGCACGCTTCACAAATGTGATCCCTCTCAAACTTGAGCTTTGGTAGCCCAATCACAAGATCCCTTGAAATTAGCTTGTTCAAGTGATTCATGTGAATATGAGCAATTCTTCTATGCCAAAGCCAAGATTCATTTTGCTTGGATAGAAGACATCCAATTGAACATGGTGAAGAGATATCTAGAAGATACACATTATTTACTCTCTTACCTACCAACATTACCTCTTTTGTGTTGGGTAGAAAGATTTCACATGTGTTTGACTTGAACATCACTTGATATCCTTTGTCACATAGTTGGCTAATGCTCAGCAGATTGTGCTTTAGACCTTCTACATAGAGCACATCATGGATGACCAAGATGCCTTTGTCTCCTATGGATCCTCTCCCAAGAATCCTTCCTTTATTGTTGTCCCTATAGGTGACACGCCCTTCTTGCTTAAAGGAGATGCTCAGGAACTTTGATTTGTCCCCTGTCATATGCTTGGAGCATCCACTGTCCAAGTACCATTATTGCTTCCTCTCCACCAAGATTTCCAACAAAGAAGATTTTTAAGTACAAAGATTTGGTCCCCTTATGAATGTGGGTCCATTTTGTTTATATTCATCAATTGAATCTTTATTGCACTTAGGAATCCACTTCATTAAGCCTCTAGGAACAACAGATTTTCTGATTTTACAGAACCTCACAGAATGACCTCTTTTCATGCAATAGAAGCATGTAACAATCGGTTGTTTCGATGGTCCAATTGGTTGTTTTTCTAGCATTTTCAAAAATGATTTTGAAAATCTATCTTGCTTGTTTTGTGGGTTAAAACCCAATCCAGCTTTTCCAAAAACACAGTTTTGAGATGCCAATACACTCTCAAAGTTGGATTGACCTTTAGAAAGCTTATCCACAGTTTTAACAAGATAGTGAACCTTATTTTCAAGATTTTCGCAATTTTCACAAACAAGAGTATTACACTTGCAAGAGGAGTTTCTGTAAATGATTTCAAGGTTTTCAAAATCTGTTTTTGAATTTTCTAATTCCTCTTAAACCGATTGTTCAAGAGGGCCAATCGGTTGGCTTCTTCGTGCGTTTCTTGAAAAGCTTGAAGTAATTGACCATAATTTTCAGAGTTTGAGGAGTTAGATAAACTTACACTACTTGAGTCATCCTCCTTTCTGGCCATGAAGCAGAGGTTGAGGCTATTCTTGTTTTGCATTCTTTTCCTTCTTGCTTGACTCTTTGACCTTGCCTCCTTTGGTTCATTATTTCCATGAGCAGCCTTGAGTGTGTCCCACATCTCTTTAGCAGTTTTGCATTTTGATATCCTGAAAAACTCATTAGTATCTAGTGCAGAAGCTATTATGTTTTGAGCAGACAATCAAGCTTGGCCATTTTACATTCATCATTGGTCCATTGAGACAAAGGTTTTGCAATGAAAGAACCATTCTTTTTAAACTTTGGAATGTAAGGACCATTCTCAATTAAATCCCAAATTCCTTGATCAATAGATTCCACAAAGATTTTCATTCTGGCTTCCCAATACTTGTAATTCAATCCACAGAATAAAGGTGGTTTGTAGATTGAAGCACCTTCCTCAAAAGATTGTTTTCCAGCCATAGAAATTTTTTTTGGATCAACTTGAATAACTTTCAAGAACCAAGCTCTTGATGCCAATTGTTAAAATATATGGCTTTAAACTAGAGGGGGGTGAATGGTTTAAAGAGGGATTTCGAAAACTTTTAAGCCTTGAATGAAATTACTTCAAGAATATCTTGATTAAGAAATCAGTTTTTTAAAACACAAAGCTAAAAGCACAACCCCAGCAAAACAATCAGTTGTTTCACAGAAACAATCGGTTGTTTATACCAGTTTAAAAATATCAAAACTGAATTTAAAGAGTTAAGGGATAGAGAAAATGCACACAGAGATTTATACTGGTTCACTCTAAACCCAGAGCTACATCCAGTCTTCTCAGAAACCACTGAGGAACACCACTAAGCAATCAAACCTAGATCACTTACAACACAACCAAGAAAGTGACATTGATCCCCTCAAGAAACACACTTCTCTTGGCCAACACACCAACACTAAGAATGTTGATCTTGATCCCCTCAAGAACATACAACACTTCTCAACAAACACACAAAGATTCTTGTTCAATAGATACAAGGATTACACTTGTTACATAAGCAAATCTGAAGTCAATAAAAGCAGAAATCCTATCTTACACACTTTGATCAATCTCAATCTCTAAGCAATCTCTACTCTTTGAAAAACTCAAAAACTTGTGTTAATTGTTCTTTTTTCAAATATCTTTTTCTGAAGATATTCAAAGTTGATGTTTGTTACCAAATCTTAACAAACTATTCATTGCATTAAAAGATTGGTCAAAGCATTAAAGACTGGAGCGTAATCAGTTAAAATCATTTAAAGCTCAGTCAAAACAAAAACCATTTTTTTGTTATGGTACCAAACCAAACAATCGGTTGTTTCCTCGAATCAATCGGTTGTTTTAGTTTTAACAGCTCAACCATTTGAAAAACAGTTTTCAATCTTTTCTAAAAACACCTGAGTATAAAACAATCGGTTATTTCGACAAAACAACAGGTTGTTTTTCACTTAGCTTAAAAAACACTTTTTCTTTTAAAAAGATTCAAAATGCCTATGCTTTGGATTCAATCAAGAGTGGATTACAAAACTCAATCTACCCCAGATCCTATCTAAGACAACTCAGCAACAACAAGCACAGCCTAGCCTTCAACATCCTTCAAAGGGTTTTAGATTCTTCAAAGCTTTAACACCACTTGGTTCAACACGGTTCTCCACTGAAATTTTTCGTTTACACGGTCTTCCCACTAGCATAGTGTCGGGTTGAGACCCCATCTTCACTAGCACCTTCTAGCACAACGTGTTCAAAGCCCAAGGAATAAAACTGCAATTCAATGGTCATCATACCACCCTCAAATCGATGGTCAAACAGAGGTCGTCAGTAGGGGATTAGAAGCTTAACTCCACTGTTTCGCCAGTCACCACCCCCATTCATGGTACAAATTCCTCCACCTCGCAGAGCTATGGTACAACACGTCCTACCATTCCTCCATTGGCACCTCTCCCTTCCACGCCTTATATGGACAGCCACCGCCCACCATCGTCGACATGCTCCATACACCGCGCACGGGAACCATAGTTTCGGAACTCCTACAAGAGCACACACTCGTCATTTGCCACTTAAAGTTGAACCTCCTTCGCAATCGCCAACGCATGCGGGCACAGATGGACAACCACCACATAGATCGCTCATTTGCTGTCGAAGATTGGGTGTGTCTTCGTCTTCAAGCGCATCGACAACACTCCGTCGAGCGACATCTATCACCCAAGCTATCTCCACGTTTTTCTGGCCCTTATAGGATCGTGCGGCGCATAGGCACGGGGGCCTACGAGCTGCAACTCCCCCCGTCATCACGTATACACCAAGTGTTTCATGTCTCGTTGCTCTGTCTGTTTAAAGGGTTACCTCCTGAAAGTGCGTCTAACTCATGTACTACCCCCAAAACACATTTAGATTTCCCCACTTCTGCAAACCCTAACCCACCAAACCCTCTGACAGCACCACATGCGTTCTCCACTCCGCAAACACCACCTGGTCACGCAATTACGAAGAGGCACATGAAGTTGTCCCCCGCGGCCGCTCCACTTCCCACAATACCTAATCTCCAGAACCTTCCACTCACTGGGGACACCCTCGCAAACCCTAATCGCGACCCAAATGTCACAAGCCCAAACCACATTCGTGCACCTTCAAACTTTGAGGACAAAGTTGAGTGTCCAGCAGATGGCAATGATAGAGGAGAGCCTAATGTTCCAGTAAGGCTCACTAGACAAAAAAAGTAGCCTCTATGGATGAGGGACTACATAATGAAATAGGGTGGTGCTTGTAGTAAAAAGTAATGGGCTCCAAAGTATAACCCAAGTTTTATAACCTAAAGGATCATTATATAAGTGATGTTATTTGCGGAAATAAAAGTTAGAGAACTTTTTACCCTAATATCTTTTTCTAAGTATTGGTTAATATTGTAGCTATTGTAGTCTACCCTATCAACAATCAAGTTGCAGTCATGAGATGAGAGTAGTGGAGGAAGAGAGGAAGTAGAAGAATAAAGGAAAAGAGAATGACGCGATCACAACAAACTAAAATATTAGAAGAAGACGGTAAGATATAGCAATGTAAATGAAAACAAATAATACTACACTGATTGATTTATAATTATTAAACAAACCAATATAATAAGAACATACTACATCAATTTTAAAAGTAATCAATGTATTATTTAATATATATTACATTAATTATTTTAAAGTTGATGTAATATATCTCTATTATATAAATTCGTTTAACGATTAATATGTCACATATTATATTGTTTTAAAACAATTTATTACAATTACAAATTTTTTACTGCATTTTATATTATATTTTTTTATGTAAAATTGATATAATATATGTTACATAAAAGTTCAATGCAACTCACTTTAGAAGATTAATTTAGTTCACCTTATAAGATTTGTGAAAAACGTGCATATAAAATTTTCAAAATAATAAAATAAATGTTATTTATTTTTCTAAATTTTTAGTAAAGAAAATCAAAATTTACTCTTTTTGTCATACTTAATATAACTATTCCAAATTTTGTAGGAAAAAAAAAATAGAAACTGAAATTCTAACTCTCTTAAGGAACTCAAAAAGTATTTAAGTAATCTTTTATTTATAGGTGTAGGTGAACTATTTTAGTTATACCGTCTTACTTTCAATTGTTAGATATTATTTTAATATTTGCTAATACATTCTGTATTAATCAAATCTAAGCTAAAATAAAAGTAACATATATACTTTTAAATAAATGTTGTATTTTCATTTATGTTAATCAATTTGTTGATTGAAATATTTTAAATGCTAAAAAATATATAAATGTTATGGTTAAAATATGATATACAATATAAAATAAATATAAATATAAGACAACATAATCAATATGGATTTGTGCAGGTAGATAGATTCAAGATTATATTGGTATTGTTTTTAAAGCTATTAACATGTTTTCTAAATATGTTATAGGAGGTAATGCAGCTTACAAAGTTGATATTTATAAAGCATTTAACACTCTGAGTTGGAAGTTCTTATTATTAGTTTTGACACACTTTGGTTTTCATTCCTTGTTTGTCTGTTGGATTTGATGGAGATCAAGCTCAAGAGGACATGGAGGCCAATCATCTAGAGCAAGAAGAGGTTGAGGCTCAAGTGGAGGACGCCCATGGAGGTCAAAGCCCACCTCAAAGGCTTACAAGAAGCATGTTCAAAGCTTTAGGAGCAAATGGACGTTTATTTTCTCTTTTTGTAATTTCTTTGTGTGTAGGTGCTTAAGAGGGAAACATTAGAAACCTCTTTTGTTAAAGCATCTTTAGGTCCTTAGTTAGGAGTATTAGGGGGGTGCGTTAGTAGATAGGTGTAGGAGTAACTAGGGAGGTGCCAAAGTGAGAAAGAGGGTCACACCTTCTCCATGACCTTAGTTAGCGCCGGTTGCTTTTGAAATTAGGAGGGAATTTTGAATTCTTTTAGCTTGCATTTCAGCACCTCTAGGCTATAAATAAAGGTGCTTAGCTTGTACAATGCAAATTTGAATTTTAATTAGAGAAACTATACTCAATTTTTGAGAGAGCATTGGAGAGCTTTGTGCCTTCTTCACTAGTCTTATCTTGAAGGTTCCATGGTTACCTCAAGTGGCGGCTTGCACACTTATCTTGGAGTCTCCATCCTCCTAGTGGTGTGATCATCCAACCATTCCTCCATCTTCATGAGCTTTCTCTTCTCCTTTCTTCCTTCTCTTTTGATATTCATGTCTTAGCTTGTGTTCTTGTCTTTTTGGTTCGGCTATTTCATTTTCAGCAAGTTGTTCTTCTTTGTTTTGTGTTTAGGTTCAGTGCTTTTACATTTCCAGCACTTCTTTTCAGTATTCTTGCCTTTCATTTCATTTTGATCGGTTCATTTCAGTTCTATATGTCAATGTGTTCGGTGCAATTGTTTTTTCTTTCATTTTAATCGGTTCAATTTGACTATAATTGGAACTTCCATATGAGTTTGTGTTTTGGCACTAGTTTTGGTGAGTTCTTGTTCATAGAACCTTGATCCAATTCTATGATAAAGTGCCTATCTCATAACCAACTCAAGATGATTCCTAAGAATGGCAAGAATCATTCAAAGTGTGCTAGTGGAATCATATCATGTGGTATCAAGAGTTTAGGTGTGTTCTTGTTTAAATTTTGAGTTGTGTTGCACTTTAATTTCAAGAGCTCTTTAATTTCTTGCAATTTACGGTTCTATTTTTAGGCTTATTTGAGTTTGCTTGCTGTTTTAATTCTTTTGCCTATCATATGTTTGAGTATTTTCCTTTTTGAATCCATACAAGTTTTGTCTTAGTCTTGTTTTTTCCATAATTGTCATCACTTCTTGTAGTACTTTTATTGATTTTTTGTTTCTTGCTTTGGTGTCGTATAATTTTTCTGAGTTTGATATTTGATCCTTTGTGCATTTTCTGTTTTAGATTGAGTTCATGCTTGTATTCTAGACCTATACAAGTTCCTATACATTATTTTCCATTATGTCTTTGCTAGTTCATAATTCTGTTTTTCATTCCTATTAGGATTCCTCTGTTTTTCTGAAAACGTGCTTACTGTTTTTCCTTATTGCAATTGATTTACTCACCGGAAAATATCTGAAATTCTGGATTTGTGTTCTTCAAAGTGTTAGAAAAGAGTATAAAAAAGAATTACTCAAAAATTCAAAGTACACAAAAAATGATAAATAAAATACAAAAAGTGTACATGTCTGCCGAAAAAAATACGGTAATCTGGCAGCGATTTTGAAAACTTTATCTCAATTAATTGGCTTACTTTTTTTAAGTGATTCCAGTGCCATTTTTGAGCTAAGATCTTGAAGTTTGTGTGGTTAAAATTTCATAATCCAGTTCGCTCTATATCATTCCAGTTAAATCAGTGAACATCGAGCACAGTTTGCATAAAAAATATTTTCCAGTAGCTAATTTTTTGTTTTCTTCATCTACTCTAGTGATTTTCTTTAAGTATTCTTTTGTGTGCCTACTTTCTCATTGAGTTCTTTAATTTTCTTGCTTGTCTTTTTTTCATTAATCTTTGAAGTTTGTCAAGCATCTAGTATTCCTTTTGTTCTAGCCTTTCTTTGCTTATACTTTTTCTTGTTTGTCTTTATTGCTTCTTTGGTTTTGTTGTGGTTGGCTTTGAGATTGGTGTGCCTTGCTTTGACATCTTTCATTTGAGGATTCCAAGACCTCAAGATCAGATTGGTGCAAGGACATTATTTCTTTGAGAGTGACCTATTTTCTGGCCAAATTCACTTCGGCAATTGCATTGCCAAACTCACTGTTTTTTGCTAATTTTGTTTCTTGACTTGTTTGCTGTTTTTGTGTGTTTGCTGTTTTTAATTACAAATGGCTGGATTTTCAAGTGATGCATCCTACAAGCAGAATTCTCCTTCCAAAGCTTCAATCCTTGGTGAATTACATGAAGCACAACGAACCATTAGGCGTTTGGAAGAGAAATTGCAAAAGATGGAGGTGCAACAAGCTAGGCCATCTCCTTCTATCCATGATGGGCATCATTCACATAGACCTTCAACAAGAGCTTCTTCAAATGATTTTGGCCGTGAAGAAGACCATAGGAGAAGGAGAACTCCACCACAATTTCATGGACATAGACATCATAACCAAGGGGAGAGACATCACTATGGCAATGGCTTCTACCAAGATGCAAAGGCTAGGCTACCTTCGGTCAAGCTTCCTTGTTTTAATGGTTCTAGTGATCCTAATGTATATTTAGATTGGGAGGCTAAGTGTGAACAAATATTTGAGATCCATGAGATCCAAGATGAGCATAAGCTTAAGCTAGCCACCTTAGAGTTTAGTGATTATGCCATGAAATGGTGGCATGGTATTGTAAAGGACATTATCTATCACAAGGGTCCTCCCGTGGACTCTTGGAACTCTTTAAAGGATCACATGCGCGCTAGATTTGTGCCCCCACATTTTAGGAAAGATCTCATGTTGAGACTCCAACGGTTTCAACAAGGCACGCTAAATGTGGATGAATATTATAAGGAGCTAGAGACGCTTGTGCTTAAAATTAAATTAGAAGAAAGTGAAGAAGCTATGATTGCTAGGTTTGTGAGTGGTCTTAGGAAGGATATTCAAGACATTGTTGAGTTACAAGAGTATTCATCATTGGGTTCTTTAGTTCATCTTGCAATGAAGGTGGAAGCCCAACTTGCTAAGAAAAATTCTTTCAAAAATGCTCCCAATGATGGTTACTACAACAAGTCTTGGAGGAACAAAAAGTCTTTTTCTAAATTTCCTTCCAAAGATTCTTCTTTCAAACCCAAGGAAACTAAGCCATCTACTTCTAGGCCTAAATCACCCACTAGAACGTCTAATACTAAATGTTTTAAATGTAAGGGATATGGTCACATAGCTGCTAATTGCCCTTCTAAACGAAGTATGTACATGCATGAAGGCATTGTAGTGAGTGAGCATGATTCGGATTCTCCTAAGCATTCATTGCATTCTAGTGCATCTAGTGAGGAAGAGAGTGAATGTCCACTTGAAGGGGATTTGTTAGTTGTGAGAAGACTTCTTGGACAAGTTTCACAACCTTTTGATGAAAGTCAAAGGGAAAATATTTTCCACACAAGATGTCTTATTCAAAACAACATTTGCTCTTTGATAGTGGATGGGGGTAGTTGTGCAAATGTGGCTAGTACAAGAGTAGTAGATAAGCTTGGATTTCCTACTATCTCTCATACAAAGCCCTACAAATTACAATGGCTTAGTGAAGTAGGAGAAATAGTTGTAAATAAACAAGTCCTCATCCATTTCTCAATTGGAAAATACAAAGATGAGGTATTATGTGATGTTGTGCCCATGGAAGCCACTCATGTTCTTTTGGGAAGGCCTTGGCAATTTGATAGAAAAGTTTTATATGATGGCTTTACCAACAAACTTTCTTTTGAATTCCATGGTCACAAGGTTACTTTAAAATCTCTCTCTCCTAGAGAAGTCCATGAGGACCAAGTCATAATGAAGAAAAAGAGGGAGAGTGAAAAAGATAAAAAAGATAAGAGTTCTAAGCCTACACTCCTTGTGTCTAGGCATGAAATTGAAAGGGAAATGGTGGCTCATCATCCTCTTTTTTTAGCCATCCCTAGAACTCTTAGAGTAGAATCACTTGTTGATAGTCCTCATTGCTTGGAAAATTTGGTAGAAGAGTTTCAAGATGTGTTTCAAGATCCTCCAAAAGGACTTCCACCTTTGAGAGGGATCGAACACCAAATTGATTTGATACCGGGCTCTTCTTTACCAAACCGTCCAGCATATAGGACCAATCCAAGTGAAACCAAGGAAATTCGCCAACAAGTTGAGGCTTTGGTTGAGAAAGGGTGGGTTCAAGATACCATGAGTCCTTGTGCTATGCCTATCATCTTGATGCCTAAAAAGGATGGTACATGGCGAATGTGTTCGGATTGTAGGGCCATCAATAACATTTCCATTAAGTATAGGCATCCCATCCCTAGACTAGATGATTTGTTGGATGAATTACATGGTTCAAAAATCTTTTCAAAGATTGATCTTAAAAGCGGCTACAATCAAATCCATATCAAACCGGGTGATGAATGGAAGACGGCTTTTAAGACCAACTTTGGTTTATATGAGTGGTTAGTTATGCCCTTTGGTCTAACTAATGCACCAAGTACTTTCATGCGCCTCATGCATCATGTTCTTAGACCTTTCATTGGTCTCCAGAATTCGTGGTCGAATTCTCTCCAACTCGGGGAGTATGATGGAGATCAAGCTCAAGAGGACATGGAGGCCAATCATCTAGAGCAAGAAGAGGTTGAGGCTCAAGTGGAGGACGCCCATGGAGGTCAAAGCCCACCTCAAAGGCTTACAAGAAGCATGTTCAAAGCTTTAGGAGCAAAGGGACGTTTATTTTCTCTTTTTGTAATTTCTTTGTGTGTAGGTGTTTAAGAGGGAAACATTAGAAACCTCTTTTGTTAAAGCATCTTTAGGTCCTTAGTTAGGAGTATTAGGGGGGGTGCGTTAGTAGATAGTTGTAGGAGTAACTAGGGAGGTGCCAAAGTGAGAAAGAGGGTCACACCTTCTCCATGACCTTAGTTAGCACCGGTTGCTTTTGAAATTAGGAGGGAATTTTGAATTCTTTTAGCTTGCATTTCAGCACCTCTAGGCTATAAATAAAGGTGCTTAGCTTGTACAATGCAAATTTGAATTTTAATTAGAGAAACTATACTCAATTTTTGAGAGAGCATTGGAGAGCTTTGTGCCTTCTTCACTAGTCTTATCTTGAAGGTTCCATGGTTACCTCAAGTGGCGGCTTGCACACTTATCTTGGAGTCTCCATCCTCCTAGTGGCGTGATCATCCAACCATTCCTCCATCTTCATGAGCTTTCTCTTCTCCTTTCTTCCTTCTCTTTTGATATTCATGTCTTAGCTTGTGTTCTTGTCTTTTTGGTTCGGCTATTTCATTTTCAGCAAGTTGTTCTTCTTTGTTTTGTGTTTTGGTTCGGTGCTTTTACATTTCCAGCACTTCTTTTCAGTATTCTTGCCTTTTATTTCATTTTGATCGGTTCATTTCAGTTCTATGTCAATGTGTTCGGTGCAATTGTTTTTTCTTTCATTTTAATCGGTTCAATTTGACTATAATTGGAACTTCCATATGAGTTTGTGTTTTGGCACTAGTTTTGGTGAGTTCTTGTTCATAGAACCTTGATCCAATTCTATGATAAAGTGCCTATCTCATAACCAACTCAAGATGATTCCTAAGAATGTCAAGAATCATTCAAAGTGTGCTAGTGGAATCATATCAGGATTAGTACAATTCTCCATTCAATTATGCTTACTATCAGGATAAATGGTAGTTTGGTGGGTTTTTTTCCTTGTAGTAAAGGTGTCAGACAAGGAGATCTATTGTCTCCTTTACTTTTCTGTCTTGCAGAGGAAGTTCTCAGTAGAGTTAAGCTTGTCAATGATAAGAAGATTTTGCATATGGCTAGTCCGTAAGGTTATGTCACTCCCTCTCATATTTTATATGTTGGTGACATATTTATTTTCTGTAGGGCAAATAATAAGTCTCTTAGAAATTTGAGTATTTTTCTTAAAATATATGGAGATTTTTCGAGTCAATATATTAATAATTCTAAGAGTAGTTTTTTCACCATGGATAATTTTGCAAGATTTGTCACCAAAATTCAACGTATTGTTTCTTGAAGTCATAATTGTTTACCTTTTACTTATTTAGGAGTGTCTATTTTTGTTGGTGCTTCAGAGTGTCAATTTCTTCAACCTTTGGTTGATAAAGTCAAATTGAAGCTAACATCTTAGAAAGGTAAATCTCTTAGCATGATGGTTCAGATTTAGTTGGTTAATACGGTCATGACTAGATTTCTAGCTTATAGATTTAATATGTATAAATGGCCTATTTCACTTCTTAACCAAGTTTAGCAGTGGTATCAAAATTTTATTTGGACTGTTGACATTCTGAAAAAAGGCATAGTCACCGTGAATTGGGATACGCTTTGCTCTCCTCTTGAGAATGGAAGTTTGAAGATTATTAATCTTCGTCATAAAAATAATGCATATCTTCTTAAGCTCTTTTGGAATTTTGCTTATAGCAACAGGTTTTGGTCTTTGCTTTTGAAAGTCAGGGTTCTTAAATCAAAATACAAGTTTAGAATGATTTATAGATTCTCATCTCTTTGGCTTGTAATTAAGCAGTTTTATTCTATTATATTTGATTATACTTCTTGGACTATTGACAGATGTTCTTTTATTAATTTCTAGAATGATAAATGGTGTTCTATTACTTCTTTAGCAAATATTGCAGGGTTATCTGATGGTGCTAGCATTCTGAATACAGTTTCTCAGTTTTGGACTTGTTGTGATTGAAATATTTCCTTGTCTTTACCGTAGATGCCTCGTTTTTTTAATCATATCATGGTTAGAGAGGAACAGGATATTCCTAATTCGATTTTTGATGAGTCTGGTCGTTTCATTCTTAAATCGGCTAGGACTTTTTTCTTGGAACCAGGAGTTCCCTGTGGTTGGGGTAAATTCATTTGGTCTTCATATATTCCACCTTCCAAAACTCTAGTACTCTAGAAAGTTTTTCATGGGCATCTTCGTACAAATCAGTATATTCAGAATAAAGGTTTGTATATATGTTCTATTTGTACACTTTATGAAAAGCACGACGAATTTATTTAACATTTATTTTTTTTAATGTTCTAATGTTTTGCATATTTGGAGTTGAGTTCGGCATAATTTTCTTACTTCTCATTTCTCTAATAAGGATGATCTTCTTTCTTTTATTAAGAGTGATGGTAGTCCTTTGGTTAAATTGATTAAGCTTACTGTGATAACTTTTTCTATTTGGATGATATGGCGTATGAGCAATTATGCTAGATTTCAGGATAAGATTGATGTTTATCGGGCTATTTCGGTAATTAAAGATTTTAACTTGTCTAATGGGAAATTCGTCTAAAGCTTCAATGAAGAATGATATGTTCGATTTCAATGTGATTAAGCATTTTGGTTTTAATACTCGTACTGGTAAAGTTCTTCGTCCTCTTCCTGTTAGATGGGAGTTCTATCCATCAGGCTGGGTTAAAATTAACAATGATGGGACTACTAGGGGATATCCTGGTCTTGCTACTTGCGGAGGTATTTTCCTTGGGAGTATAAAGAAATTTATTGGTGTTTTCTCTGCATTTCTTAAAGTTCAGACTGTAATGGTTTTCTAGTTTTATGGAGTTATACATGTTATGAAGGAAGTTCAAAAGATGAGACTTACTAATATATGACTTGAATGTGATTCTACCTTGGTTTGTGTTGCATTTACTGCTAGGACTAATGTTCAGCGGAGGTTTCATAATGTTGAAACATTTGTCTTAATTACTATGGGAAAATCGGATTTAGGATTACTCATAATTTTCATGAAGGGAATGTGTGTGCTGATAAGTTAGCTAATTTAGGATTTATTCATAGAGAAATATTTCATTGGTATAATAGACTTTCATCAAGTATGTTCTTATAATTCTTTATGAATAGTTATAGTCCACCTGTGTATCGTTTTCGTTAAAATACAAGTTTTGGTCTAGTCTCCCATTTTTTTTTTTTTTTGTTCTTTCTTTATTTTCTTAATAATACTTTTTTCGTGTGATGATAGATGATTGTTATTATTTGAGGTTTTAGTTTAGTTGAGATGTCAAGTTGCATAGTAATACCTAACATGAAAGTTTTTATAAAAAAAATATGTAAAAAAAAGTAAAAAGGTAATAAAGTCGCGTGAATGGCTA
Organism: Phaseolus vulgaris; assembly: GCF_051622355.1. Classification (NCBI taxonomy): domain Eukaryota; kingdom Viridiplantae; phylum Streptophyta; class Magnoliopsida; order Fabales; family Fabaceae; genus Phaseolus; species Phaseolus vulgaris. The sequence continues at coordinate 10,883,169 of NC_143507.1, forward strand.
AAGAAAAATTATAATAAATGATGTCTTACCATATAAATAATAAATTTTGAAAATAAAAAAATATATAAAAGTTTGGCCTTGGTGTTTCGAAAAGTTACAAACTACAGAAAAAAAACTCATTTAAAATACATTTAATAAGGTTAAATAAGTTATTCGACTAATAAAAAAAATTAAGAGTGGCATATTAATCTTAATTGTTTTAGTTTGAATATGTTGAATTTCAAATACTCCAATTTATCCCTCTGAACCAAATTTGGACCCTCTAACATTGCATTCAAACTTCACCTTTAAATTATGTGCATTGCCTAACTTAAATATTATTTCCTTGTTTCGATCGTATGAACTAATTTGTGTTACTCTTAAAACAATATATGAATGTTAAAGATTTGAAACAATAAAATAATATTTAAATCATTCATGAATGAAAGTTTTTTTTAAAAAAAAAACTCAGAGATAATCGACCCGTTAGAATTAATGTAACAAAGTATATTAAGAAGATATGTCACAAATCAAATATATAATTTCAGTTACATATCATTACAAGAAAATCATTTAATAGAAACTAATTTTAAAGACAAAAAATAATTAGTTGATATAATGACTAAATTAGATATTCTTTTAAAAACTAAAAAAGTATTGGTTTCTAAATTAGTTTTTATTATTGATAAATAATTTATAAATTAGTATCTAATTAGTTATCAAATTTAAAATTTATTTATCAATAAGAAACTAATTTAGAAATCAATAATTTTTAATCTTTAAGATAGTATCTAATTTAGTGAATATATTTAATCTTTAAAATTAATTTTTATTTAATATTTTTTTTATTATTGTAAATATATCAACGAGAAAATCCATTACAAACTCTATAAATAAACATGATTATTAAAAAATAAGGTATATTTTTATTAATATACTAACCATACTAGAATTTATTTGATCGGCAAAGAGCATTTTACAAATACATTATCAACCAATAACTATTGATGAAACACGAAAAAAAATATGAAACTCAATTATTTCCGTCTTATAAATATATATAAAGCGCGCACATTAATTTAAGTTATATTCAACTAACTCCATTACTGAAATGTAGATTAATCATTAAATTCAGTTTGTGAAAGTATAAAATATAATTTAAAGTTGTAAAATCAAGAGCTTCAATTGATTATGAGAGGTGTGTAGGCTTTATGCATGTCTCAATCTTACAAAAATTGGCAAGATGTTAAACGTCGAATTCCTCTTTGATTCATTAAATTTTTAAAATTTTTAATTATAAACTCATTATTGAAAGTGAGGTTTGATTGTTGTTGATTCATTGAACAGTAGAAGGATGAAAACCCTACCACCTAGTAGAATATTGACAAGAAACCCATTGAAACCCAGTTATCTTGTTGGTTATTTGTAGCAATGACCTAAAATATTTAAATTTTCTAATACAGTGGAATGTCCGAAAAGAGAACACTGTTGGAGAAACAGAAGCAGAAGAAACATCAAAGGGACAGGGATGAAGATGGGAAACTGAACAAAACCACTTTGTGCAGCTAATTATACAGAAACTATAACACGACAAAATACACAGAATTATGAAATGTTTCACCAGTATAAATCATCAACTATGGGAATATTAAATTTATTTTTATTTGGCTCTTTATGAGAATAAGAATTTTATAAGCCTAAATGTTACTGACATTGGATTTTCACATCCAATCAAACATATAGTCAGATCAGATTGTTGTGTCAAACATCAGATCAGTAACAAAAACTTTTATTTTTCCTTAACAAAGCTTTTTTTGCTAACTTGAAACGCACTAACTCTAATTCTTCTCTGCTTCAATATCTATAGACACTTTCACATGATTTCTAACATAACCAGAAATCATACGAATTTTTGTTCATCAAAAAATTATTACTAAACATATGCTTAATAAGGACTTTAGACCCAACTAAAAATTACTTCATTTCGAAACTTTGAATGTTCAGGAATCTATACACACAGCAAAATCAATATTTAACTTATACAAATTCAAACTAAACTATCCTTGTTTATTGTTTTATAATTTTCTACACTGTTTCCAACTGCCGCATTTGCGCTCAAATTAAATGATTTTTTACATTATTTTTACTAAAAAATAACATTAATATTTCACCATAAATATTTTGTAAACCTCAAAGTTATTAATACTCCACTAAATAAAGTTTTAATTACTCGATTACACTAAGAGTATAGTTAAAAAGTACATCATTAATTAAATACGAGTTTCCATATTGTAAAACCTAGAGTTAAAACACCCAAGTTTTGAAAAGAAGAAAATTGTAATTATAATTTTTTATATACAATGATTAATCAGTTAATTAAACATGAGTTCCCAAAATAACAGTGTATATATATGAATACTAAATGAAGGAGCAAAGTATATCAATTTCTATTAAAAAAATTATTAAATAAAAAATAATTTTAAAGACTAAAAATAATTAATTATTATTAATTAATTTAAATACTGGTTTAAAAACTAAAAATATTAATATCTATATTAACTTATCTAATTACTTATCAAGATTTTAACTATTAAATTTAGAATCTAAATAATTAATAATTAAAATGCTTTTATACTTAACTAAATATCAATTTAGAAACTACTTACTAATAAAAAAATTAATTTATAAAATAATATATAATTTTAATTAATATAATAATTAATTATTTTCTTCTTTAAAATTAATTTTATTTAATAATATTCATTAATGTAGTAGTATAAAGTTATATGTGAACTCGTCACCTGTATTCCATTTTTTTCTAAAACAAAATGATAATAACACAAGTGAAAGACCAAAATGGACATGAATTATGTGTGTATAGAGGAGATTTTTTATTTTATAGACATTTTTTTTCTGAAATTACCTTTAAGTTAATTATATCAAGTAAATAAAAGCTAATTAATAGTTAAATTTAATTATTTTTCAATATCTCTTACCTTGAACAAGTATATAAAAGATAATTTAAAACATTTTTTTTTTTTACAATATTTACTAATAACTTATACTATTTCTAAAAATGTTAAAAAATGAAAGCATACATGACTTATATTTCTCCTTCCACCTTGATGATATGTTGAAGAGTTTTGAATTGGGTAAAATGTGGTCCAAGTCCCAAACTTTCCCATTGGAACCTGATTGTTGATCCAGAAGAATGCAAAGGATGGGCATTGTTTCATTGTAGCAGTGCAAGTCCTCTTTCAGCTCCCAAATCCCCAACTCTGAGGGTCCCACACCCTCTTCCCACACATCATTTTCCCTCATTAAATCATGGTACCTATTTTGATTGTTACTATCATGTTGATGATGATGATGATGCACTATGATGATGGTGCATTATGTGACAAGGGGTGTGTTGTGGCCCCTCTCCCTCCCTCCTTTCCTTTTCCCCCTATGCAGAAAACCTCATATTATTATCACTCAAAAGCAAACCAAATGGTTAGGAGTCTCATCATTTCACACTTTTCAAACCCTAGCTAGCACGTGGAGACCTCCAAAGTTATGACAGTGGGGGGCACCTCATTCATTGGCTGCTGCTGCTGCTCAATAAAAACATCTCAGGGCATGCCCCTCTCCCAATCTTCATGTCTTCTTCCTCTTTCTTGCTTCTTCTCCTCCCTCCATCATTCAGATGCTTCTTCATGGGTAATAATCAATGGATCACACAAGAAATATGTGTATTTTGCCATTCTTAGGGTTTGCCAATTCAACCTAAGAGGAAAGAAAGAAAGAAAAGGAAAAAGGGTGGTTTCCATCTCTCAATAATCATTGTGTGTGTCACATTTTGTTTAGTGTCCTTCATTCACAAAACTATATGATTGGAATCCTTTGATAAAGATGGCAATTCTAACTTTGTATTAAAATATTATTTATGTATGTGGAGATTAATTGTATTAAAAAAATTGGTTTCCATGCCATTATTGATATACCTTTTATTCATGATTGCACATAAAGGATTTGGATTTTTACAAACAATGGATTTCCAGAGTAATTGTAATAATACTAATAGAGTATTAATATGTTTACATATTATATTATAATTGGAAAAAATTTTAAAATATATATCTTATTTAAAGTGATGAAACAATAGTTATGTATTATATTACAATTAAAATTAAAAAAAAATCTGAAATATTAATTTCATTTGAAAATATGAAATAATTTTTAAATTGTACTGTACTGCATCAGAGTTAAAAACTAGTGTTACATTTTTCATTATATATAAACACAGGATTAAAATTCTTCTAAGAATTTTGTCCAAATATAAGGAACGAAAACACAAACGATATAATATAGTGAAATTTGGCTTTTAAGGTGAGAGAGTATAGAATGTGCTAATTGAAAAAACAATTAAGCTTTAATTTGTTTCCATTTTTTTTTCTTCAGTGAGTATTAGTGTCACACTCATACACTTTTTTTTCAGTCTGTACTTCTCCTGGCGCTTGCTCCCTGATTTTTTTAATATATATATATATATATATATATATATATATATATATATATATTAATCAGTTAATGAATTAATTTCTATAGAGAATATTGGGCTAAATATATTTTTTAGTTTACTTAAAAAGAGTTTATTTAGCTTTTACAACAAAAAAAAATGTTTTCATTTTTTCTCTAATAGAGTCTTTCGTATCAATGTAAGATAAAAAATCATGTAATATACAGGAAAAAGATAAATCCGTTCACACTACTTACTATATAAATAATTAATTCTAGTAATTTTACGTAAAGATAGATATTACATTATATTATTTTAAATATTTTTTTTTTCCTCAATTATTAGTCAAACGTCTTAAATATCGATTCCTCGTATATTTACAAAAACGTTTTATCATTATGAACAGATGTTTTAGAAAGCCATTAACATCTTAAATTCATTTTTAGTACTCAAATATGTTAAGCATTATTATTAAGGTTAGATACTTAAAAGTACTTTCCAGTCAAATCTAAGGATCAAAAGTATGAATAAAGATTTAAACTTTAAGAATAAAATCATAATCCCACTCATCAATCAAGAAGAAAATATTATAAATAAATATCACCTCAATACGTAAGAGTTTGAACATATTGCTCTCAATCTCAAAGGAAAGAATTAATCACTCATATTGGTCATTACAAGCATGGAAAGCAAGAAAAGAAGATCCAGGACATTTCTCCTTGACAACTGCCTCCTCTAATGTTTTTCTATCTCTGATTATCCTTCCAATGATTTTTAGGGTTATGTCATACGCCTCCTATTTAACCTAACTTGGTGTAGGTTAAGTGACATCTCGCTCAAGCGAGATATTGCTTGCTTAAGCGAGTTTCACGAAAAAAAGTCCAACTTCACTGGAATGAACTCGCTTAAGCGAGCCTTGGGCGAGTCTTAAGGGAGTTCATCTAGAGTGATCTTGCTTGGCCAAGTTTGGACGGGTTTTCAATGGTTCAACTTTGTCTTTTCATCTTGTCTATTCTTCTTTAGCCTTTTTTATTTCCATCTTCCCCTACATTCCTGAAATTAGCACAAACTTGGGAATAAATCGTTCTTATTCATCCTATAATCCAAAAATATGTAAAAATGTTCAAATTTCTAAATTAGAGGTTGAGTTATAACTCTATTATCAATTAAAGTTCGTAAGTGTTTATCTTTTTGTATGAAATATTACTGAATTATGACACTTATCAGTAATTACTAAGGCCTTGTCCAATGGGCTAAAATTTATCCTACCTTCTATTATTGATCATGCACAATCAACTTTTTTAAAAGGTAGAGGTGGATAACATTTTGGGGACCAATGAGACAATAAAGGAAATTAGGAGACTAAAAAAAGTGTAATAATTATAAAGGTTGATTATGAGAAAACCTGTTATCAATTAAGATGTGAATTTTTGTATCGTGATGAATAGATCAAGTTTTGATGATAGATGGATTACTTTGAAAAAGGGTTGCATGGAATCCTCATCGGTTTTTGTTTTTGTTAATAGTTGTCCTACAAAGGGATTTAAATTTTCTAAAAGGCTAAGATAAGAGGATCCACTGGCCCCATTTCTCTATCTCATTGTAGTCAAAGGTCTAATGAGACTTGTCAAACAAGATATAAAGAAAAACCTTTTTTAGGGGGTCAAAATAGGCACAAATTAAGTACAAGTTGATGTGCAATAGTATGTAGACGATACATTGTTTGTTGAGGAGGCAAACTTTCAAAATATAATTATTATTAAGACCATTCTTAGATGCTTTGAACTTGCATCAGGTTTGAGGGTTAGCTTTCATAAATTAATGTTGGGGCCATAGGTATTGATAGGTTACAACTGAAAAATTTGTCTAACATCTTAAATTGTAATCAAATGGATATACCTTTCAAGTACCTTGGCCTATCTGTTAGAGGAAATCCAAACAAAAGCACTTATGGGAGGCTGTCATATCTAGATTACGGTCTAAACTATCTAAATGGGAAGGGAGACATCTAACGTTCGCATGGGAAATTATCCTTGTTAAATTAGTGCTTAATGTGATGCCTCTCTATTATTTATCCTTGTTTAGAGGATCGATGTCAATATGCCAAATCATAAACAAATATACAAAGAAATTTTCTACGGAGTGGGGGGAGGGAGGGTAGAAAAATAGCCTAGATAAATTGGGAACCTATTTGAAAGAGTAAGGATGAGGGAGGGTTGGGTATCAAAGACTTAGGCAAGTTCAATAAGGCATTCCTAGCTAAGTGGGAGTGGAGATTATTGACAAAAACAGAGCGTAACTGGAGAGAAATTTTACTATCAAAATATGGAATAGAGGATGCCCATAATAGATACGCATTAGCAAAGCAACAATCTTATTGGTGGAGAGACTTGACTAAAGTCTCTGAACAGGATAACTAGTTTGATAATAACATAGTCTGGAAAGTTGAATTAAGAAATTATGTTCGTTTTTGGGAGGATAAATGGCTAGGAAATATTCGTCTCAAGGACGGATTCCCTAGGTTGTACTCAAACTCAAATAATCAAACAAAAATATCAGTGAATTAGTTGTTAGGAGGTATAATGGATAAGAGTGGAATTTTCATTAGAGAAGCAGTAAATTTGTTTGGAAGACTGCACAAGAATTAGAACTAGTGGATGACATTAATAGGACCAATCTAAACATGGATAATCTAGATAGATGTACTTGGGTAGGTGGAAAACAAGGGGTATACTTAGTTAAGGCTGCATATAAATATATACAAAATCATCAATTGAGAAGTATCACATATCACAATTCTCCTTATTTAGGATCCTTTGGGAAGTGAAGATCTTCCCCAATGCCCAAACACTAGCGTGGAGGGTAATGCTTGAGAAGGTGGCAACTAGAAAAAACCTAGCAAGAAGAGGGATAACCTTTCAACTACTACCTTCCATTTGTGCTTGCAACATGAGGAAACACTACCACACCTTTTTTTTACATGTCATATTGCGTCTTGTGTCTAGAATGCGTTTAGGATGTGGGTAGGTATCCAATTTGCACAACATAACATCTTATTTCTCACAATTCCACCTAAATTTTTTAGACAATAAACAAAACATGGCATGGAAAGATGTAAGAATTACAATTGTATGGTGTATTTGAGAACATAGGAATAATGTTATCTTTAAAGAAAGGAAGCTAGAAGCTAATTAAATACGGTATATGACCCAATTAAAATTCTAAACTTGGATGAAACACAAATTACCTACCTTTAATTACTCCTTTTCAAAATGGTTTTTATGTGCTATACAATGTTTGAAGAGAATTGGACAATTTTTTCTTAATGAGGTAATTAGTCCAATGGAATTAGTGGAGGTATAGAATTGATTTTTGCTGCTTGTGACTGCTTGAACCCTCTTCAATGATATGTTGGTACTATTTTACAATGAGATTGTGTAAGTATCTAATTCGTGTAGGTTCCTCTTATGTTTGTGCTTGTATATTATGCCAAATATTTCTTAAATATCTTGGTTTCCAAGTTTACATGTGGTATAAAACTTTTGGTTTGAAACTTTATGTTATGCTTGTGAGCCTAATCTCTGCATATATGCCTCGACTGGGGTTACACCTTGGACCTAGAAATAATTTTACTTTAAAAATGTTGAGAAAGATTTTTTTTGCTTTCAGTGTAGGAATGGATGGACACTATACATATTTGCAGTAGGTTGAATTTGGTCAGCCAGCAGGAGTGCAACATAGGCTCCTCAAACCTTACCATTTCTTGGTTATATTGCACTCAATTGGTTACTGAAAGGGAATTGGATATGGATCAACATTTATGGCCTTCTATGCTCATATATAAGGAAGGATGATGATTATTTTACGGCAAGTGTACAATGTCATAAGTAATAAATTTTTTCCTAAGGACGAATATCGAACCCACAAGGAATAGTTGAATTTTCAATTATAATATTCACTAAATAGAAAACAATATGTAAAAGTTTATTGAAAGTTTGTTGTTTATGATGAATTGCAAGAATGTAAATAAAGCAATGTAAAAGATTTGTGTGATTCAATTGGGGAAATTGGGATAGGGTTCATCCTTCTCACTTGTTTGTATTTTTACAAAAGATTATAATATTCAGTCTTGATTGATATTGATGCACATATAAAAATCATTCATATTGATTCCTTGCATACAAAATTATTATTAGAGTTTCCTAAATATCGATTCCTCACATACAAAATTATTAAGAGAGAGTCTCATCAATATCGATTCCTCTCATATTTATAAAGTTCCTTATCGTTACGAACATATGTTATAAAACAATTAACATTTCAAATTTATTCCTAGCATTCAAATATGTTAAGTATTATCATTCAGGTCAGATTCTTATAAATACTTTCCAGCTAGATCTAAGGATCAAAATCATGAATAATTCAAGCTTTGAGAATAAAATGATAATACTAATCATCAATCAAAAACTGAAATATTATAGATAATTATCACCTCAATACATAAATGTTTGAATAGATTACTTTATCCCAAAGGAAAGAATTAGTCACTCGTGTTGACTATTACAAGAATGGAAAGCATGAAAATAAGATCCAGGATATTTCTCCTTGACGACTACCTCCTCTAGGGTTTTCTATCTCTTTCTATTCTCCCAATGATGCCCAGGGTTATGCCTCACGTCTCATATTTAACGTAGTTGGACTTCGGCTAAGTGACATCTCACCTCGGCGAGTTCTTACTTGCTTGGACGAGTTCCTCTAGAGTGATTTGGCTTGGGCAAGCTTGGGCGAGTTTCTAATGTTCCAACTTTTCATTTTCATCTTGTTTATTCTCCTTTAGCCCTTTCATCTCCATTTTTCCCTAAAATTATGAAATTAACACAAATTTGAGAATAAACATTTAATAACGTCAGTAAATTATCTATTTCATAACATTTAATTTATTATTAAATTATTTTATTATTATAAATAAATTTATATTTAATTTTAATAAATACAAATACATATATAATAATTATAAAAATAAAAAATACGGTTGGATAGACACAAGAGCATTTATGTTTCCGCTAGTTATAAATAATGAAAATAATAAATAAAATTATAATATCAACAACATATATAGTTTTATAAAATAATATATTTATATATAATAATAATAAATATTATTTTTTATAAATTTTAATAAATTTATTTCAATTTAGCACAAAAATATTTTCTATTATATTTTTAATTTTTTTATTAAAAATACAAGTAATTATGAATATTATATATTAGAAAAATTTAATTAATTCAAATATACCAAAAACAATATTATAATTCATCATTCAAATATTTTTAATAACATAAATTTGTAAATTTATATTTTACATCTTTAAAATATTTTTTAAATTCTTATCACACCACTTACAAATTTCAATAAACCAACCTCACATATCCTCACACATTCTCTCTAATCCTCCCAAATTCAATTCCTTTCCTCCACATAAATCTCCTCCTCAATCCACACAAATCTACTCACAAATTTACTCCCTAAACTTTATGTTCATTTCTAATAATCTTATGATAAGCTGATTTTGTATAATCCCGTCATTTACATAAACTTTAATATTTTATAAATAATATGTGTATTATTTTATGTATATATTATATTTCTAGTTTTGTTATTAATATAAATTTATTTAATAATTAATGTTTTCTACTGCAAATAATTTTAGTAATATTTTTTATTCATAAAAATAAAAACTTACAATTTTATTTAAAACGATAGATATCAAATTTTCTCAAATAATAACTTTTAATACTTTATATGTTTATTTAGTTTTAACACACTATAATTTGAATGGATAATCTTTCATTCAGATAAGATTTTTTTTTTTCAACTCTAGAAAAAGAAAAATACATCAAATTAACAAAAAATGACGAGTTCTCATGGATTTTCATAATTGATTATTTTGATGTATACATTTATTATGATTTTACCTTTACAATTGTTATAATTTTTTTTACTTATAAAAATAGATAATATATCTATGATAGTTAATAAAGAAAATATATTTTTTAACTTTTTTTTTACACATTTTATTATAATTTTATTTTTAAAATTGTGATGACATTTTTTCTTTATTAAAATAATAATAATAATGGCTATAAATAATAATAATAATAATAATAATATTAATTGTTTTTAAGAATTATGGAAATTAAACTCTTAGTTTATTTAGCACTGTTATGTATATTTGATTAAAAAAAGTTTAAAATAAGATATATAAGAAAAAACATATCTTTTCTAAATATTTTTTATAGAAAAAATATTTATTTTTAAGTACATATTTTATTATAATTATAATTTTTATATTTTAATAACTATTTTTTAGTATAATAATAGTCATATAAATGTTTAGTTATATGTATTACATTTTATTATCATAAAAAATTGTACACATACATACCCGAATGATTGACCTTCAGAATTTTATAAATTAAAATGATATTTTTATAATACAATAATCTCAAAAGGAAATAAGAAGATTGTAATCTAAGCTGGAAATATGACCAGCCCAAATTACAGAAAATCATGGGCTATTCCTTTTTGTTCATTGAACATTCCGTTTTCTATATTTTCGTTTATTCACATCCTAGCCCAAGTGAAACTCACAGACACATAAACAAAATATTGTTAATTTCCATTGTTTTGAATAAAAAAATATTCCATTGTTAATTTAAAAAAAATAAATTACACTAACATAGTTTCCTAAAATTATACATCTTTTTAAAATATTACCCTTATACTTGGATGTTATACCAATTCTTCTTAATTATTTAAACAACATTACATTTTTTCATCAGCTTGAACAACATTACGTTAATGAATGTTAAAAAACAGACAGAATTTGTATAATTTTACAAAATTTTAGAAGTGATTAGTGTAATTTACCGAAACAAACACTACTAAATAATTATTAAATAAAAAAGTAATTTTAGAAAAAAAACTAGTTATTATATTTACTAAATTAGATTAAAACAAATTTTAACATCTAAAGTAATTTATATTATTGATAAATAATTTTTAAATTGGTATTTAATTAGCTACTAAGGTTTTAGTTACCAAGAATCTAAATAGTAGGTAGCTAAAATCTTGATAGCTAATTAGATATCAATTTAAAAATTATTTATTAATAATAGAAATTATTTTAGATATTAATAATTTTTTTAATCTCTAAAATAATATTTAGTTTAGTTAATATAACAATTAATTATTTTTTATTTTTAAAATTAATTTTATTTAATAATTTTTCTGTTATTTGTACTGTAGTACTAAAAGAAAGAAAAAAACTTAACTTACTTAGCTTTTTCAGATTTTTTATATGAAAACCTAAGCCATGTTTGTTGGTAGATGAAACGCATGATCTTGCATGGGTCCAAATAGGAGTTGTGGTGGGGGCTAGGAGGATTTGGCAAGTTTTGCTCCATCAACAATCTATATATGATTGGTGAATTTTAGATCATCTTTTCTCTTTTAATAATGTAAAAGTACTTAATCATTAATAAATTAAAATGAAAAAACCTTATTGGTTAAAGGTATTAAATCACATGTTGTCTCAATAATCATTAATCATTTAATAATGACAAATCCTTCATTCATATGGTCATTAGATGGATGATTGAATGGACCCAATGTTTTTGGAAGCATTAAATTTCTCCCTAACTTTGTAGTGAGGGTCTACACCTATGAGAACTTAAGTTGAAAAATTAGCCATATTAAAGGTCTCATAGCTAAGTTGAGATTGGTCATATCAACCTTATAAATGAGTTGAAGGTACTCATACATTCAACTTTTTCGGTTTATTGTGTCACATCACCCAACAAATCCATGAATTTTATATGTGGACATAATTAGGTTAACTATCTTGACTAGATATAATTTAGCACATTATACATGATATAATCCTTTTCGAACATTAAAATGTTTTAAAATCTTTTTAAAATTAACATGATTTTTTTTTATATTTTATTTGTTAAGATATCACGATCATAAAATGTTATTATGCTTTTGTCTTTAAAATGAGTTTATAGGTTAGTATTATTTTGATTTAAAAAGTTGTTTGATAAGTTAAAAGAGAAGAGTGATTTATATTTTATATATTTTCAATTTTTATTTATTTTGAAACTTTGGTATATTAGAATAAGTTCTTTAATTCATGTTCAAGGGATAAAAAGACTTGAAATCTTCTTTGTCTTTATAGATGACTCTAATCTTTGTTTCAATGTCAAGTTCTTTTGAGATAACATTCTTAGAGTCAATCACTATATTTAAGATATTATTTTTTTTAACTCAATGCTTTAATCTCATATTTGCTTTTATTAGGAACCTTTACTGTTAAGACAAAATCATGGCTGTATGTAAAATCAACATTACATACGAATTATATCCGTATGTAAATTTTGGCACCATAAAATAAAATTTGTAATGAATGAGATTCAAAGCCAGGTTCCTTCAATAACTAAAGAAAATTTAACCACTACACCAAGCAAATTCTTTAGTATTATTATGATTTTTATTATATATGAATATTAATACTAATAATATGAATATTAATACTAATAATATGAATATTAATACTAATAATATTAATAATATTTATAATAATATTAATAATAATATTTATAATAATATTAATAATAATATTTATAATAATATTAATAATAATATTAATAATAATATTAATAATATGAATATAATTTATTTTATTATTATTATTATTAATTATATTAATATGTATAAATTATATTAATAATAATAAGTATAATAAAAATGATAATATGACCAAAAAACTTGTATGGTCTAGTGGTTAATGCTTTCCAACCCTGATCTTTACCGTTAATCAAGGAGTTAAGGGATGATGGTAAGTATATAAATCGCCATTACCTCAAATATTAAGTGAATGAGACTTTTAGACATATTGAAATAAATCCCATAGTCGAGAAAAAAATGGATATGATTGACTTTATACAAAAAATTACTATAAGAAAAATCCATTTTACCTTCTAATAAAAAGCGGGGCTATAAAAACGAAGTCACTAGCATAAGTGAAGTCTACTCAAGTTGAACACAAATATTGTGTCCACAATGGAGACTTTTAACTAGAATGGGGACACAAAGTAGATGCAATGAAAACAATTCAGTGACAGAATAATATTGAGTCTAGAATGGAAACACAAAGTGGATGCAAGTTAAAAGTTATTAAAATAATAATAACATTAATAAGTTAGCGTTTAGAATAGGGACACAAAGTAGATGCAATAAAAAAATAAGTTGCAAAATGATACTGCGTCGAGAATGAGGACACAAAGTGGATGCAAGTTAATATTTTATTACATTTAGCGTAGGTTTAGACGATACTAAGATGACGTGGACGTTTATTGTCACCTTAGTCCACATTTAGTTATTTAATGAAAAAAATAAATAAAACATTAAAATATTTTTGTCTCACATTTTCATTTTCTCACACTTTCATTTTCTCATTTTTGTCTCACTTTCTTTTTCATTTTTGTCTCACACTTTCAAACTCATAATCCCGAAATTCCTCCCAAAAACCTCATGTCTTCTTCGTGGCCATTTCGCTCTCCTTAAGCGCATTTTACACGTATTTATTTCCCAGGTAGTGTTCCCAATGACGACAATTTACTCACATTTGCTTTCTCATGTAGTCTCCCCAACGACAACGCTAAGTTTAATTATTGTTGGAGATCCCACATCGACTGAAGATTAAGACATTTCATAATATATAAGTGGGTGCAAACCTCACCTTATAAGCTGATTTTATGAGATTGAGTTAGGTTTAAAGTTTACTTCTTAATATGGTATCAGAGTCATTTCAAGTCCTAGCAATTGTTTGTTGGGCTTATCAGCTCACTCGCTATCGGGCCGTTATCGAACCACCATAATATATAGTCTCACGCACGAGGTGGTAGCTTCAATGTGAGGGGGGGGGGGTGGAGATCCCACATCGACTAGAGATTAAGATATTTCATAGTATATAAATGGGTGCAAACCTCACCTTATAAACCAGTTTTATGAGGTTGAGTTAGACTTAAAGTACACTTCTTAATAATTATTTAATTTTATATCCATTTTAGTGTCCCCCAAACCTACGTTATAGTTAAATAATATATTTTTCTTTATGTAGCCTTAGCCAATACTACCTTGTAAATTTGTGTCCCATTGGAGGTCATCTCTAATGCATAGCTACCAAAAGATTAGTTTTCATTTCTATTGGGACGCTAAGTCCACACTAGTCTCATGTGACGTCTTTCTTTTACTCTTTACATCACTCTTTTGGGGATTCTGCAATCATTATTTCCTGTAATGGATAATGATTTTTTTATATTGTAACTAGTTGAAAATGTTATATATGTAAATTCTTAAAAATGAGTCATAACTAAAAGAATGAATTATCACTACAAGAAAATCATCAAATAGAAACCAATTTTATATATCAAAATTAATTAATTGTTATATTAACTAAATTAGAGACCATTTTTAGAGACTAAAAAAAATTTGTTTTCTAAATTAGTTTATATTATTATTAAATAGTTTATAAATTGGTATCTAATTAGCTACCAAGATTTTAACTACCAATTATTTAGATTCGGTAACAATATTTTCAAAATTTATATTCACAGTTTAACTTGATTTTGAAAAAAGCTATATTGACAAAGACAACTCTAATGCTCGATGTTTTAACTAGTTTTTTTTTTTTCTCAAAATCTTAATAGATGAAAAAAAAATTCTTACTAAAGGTAATTATAGTGATATGTTTCAAACATAAATTTATAATTAACTATAATATGATTGTTGATTATTCAATAAAATTTACCAAAGATTTAAACATATATTCTTTACTACTCAAATCATTTGAATAATGTATATATTGAGAACAATACATATGTTTAACCAATATATAAAACTCCACACAAATTTAAACATTTAAATCAACTTTATTATATTTGTTTCAACCTTAAACATCCATGTGGACAACAAAACATAGTAATCAAACAAAATTGCATAATATCCCAACTATGAACTTAGTTGGCACATGTATTGAATGTGTTGAGTTGAGACATGTATTCTAACCACTTAATAATTTATCTCCCAACCCCAACACACCATAAGTAAATCTGATGCAAAATACTTGAGAAATCACAATTCAGAACTAGACATGCAAATGCAACCTTACTATATTTGATGCCCCCAGTTACATATATAACTGGCTAGTAGTCTAGAATCTCATGATGGAAAGAAGTTCTTATTTTTAGCAAACAAAAGAATTGAAAAATTGAGACAAGAAGGCCTCCCATGCAGGCATTAATTCCTTAAATAGATGATGGGCTACACTTCTGTGGAAAGTGCAGCATTAGATTTAGGGTCACCTCGGCACCAATATCAGAACAGAACCATTATTATGATCATTATTGTGTCTGGGAAAACATGTGTTGAGGAAAATAATTGGACTCAGGTTGTATCTCCTCAAACTCTTGTTCTTCTTCATCCACAGCATCATCATGGTGGGGCACAACATGGCAGTGATCTCTATCATAAACAACTTGGTGTTGTTGCTGTTGTTGTTGTCTAGTCATTAGGGCAGCACGGTTTTCTGCTATCAGTTCACGCAATGCTGCACTGCATCTTGTGGAGAGATCAGCATGAAAAGACCAATTATCACTGCTCCCAAATGACAGAAGAGAGAGAGCGCACCCTGCATATATACCATCATTCACAACCCTCCAACTATCACATTTTGTTCTTGCCATAGGAACATTGCGTGTTCACCATGCATTAGTCAAGTTAGATAACATGTCAAATCAACAAAAGCCTATTTTCATTCGTTAGGCTCATCTTATAATCTTCATTCAGGTTACCACAAAATCATTCAGTCCAAAACCTATCAATTTTAATGGCAGCTTCTGTTTGTATCAGCTTATAACAAACTTAAAACTAAGATTTAGACCCAATTATATATCATCAAATATCTTAATGTAACACATCTTAATGTTATAGCTAAACTAAACTTTCATTTGTATGTTTGTATTTTACCATATAAAAATTTCAATTTATGTTAGGAATTAAGATTTAGATAAGAAGGGTATGAATTAATTAATTACCTTGTCTAGAACTCCTTGTAACAGAAAGGTGAGAGCTCTTTCTTCTTCTCTCATTATGCCCTGCTAATCTTCTCCTACAACTTCTCTTTGAGTCATCAAACTCTGACACCACATGAAACCTACATATTGTAAACATCATTACCATAATTTAAGTCAATTAAAGATAATTTAATTATAAATAATTAGATAATCAACCATCATCATCTCTAAAAAATTAAAATGGTGACAATATAGTCAATATATTAAAAAAAAATACAAAATACATTCTTAATACTACAGTGTCAAATTGACAGTGAAATTGATCTAAAATAATACATCTTAAAAATAAAATTAACATGAAATAATTGTCAATTCACAATTTATTAAAAAAAATCATGAAATAAAAATTAATTTTAGAGATAAAAAATTATTAGTTGTTTTAGTGACTAAATTAAAGATTATTTTAAAAATTAAATAATTTTTTTTCTAAATTAATTTTTATTATTGTTAAATAGTTTTTAAATTGATATCTAATTAGATTTTTCTACCAAATTTACAATCTAAATCTAAATAATTGGTAGTTAAAACTTTAATTACTAATTAGATACCCATTTAAAAACTATTTAACAATAATTTAAAAACAATTTTTTTTAATTTCTAAAATATCTCTAATTTAATTACTATTACAATTAATTATTTTAGTTTTTAAAAATTAGTTTCTATTATGATTTTTTTTTTCATCTACCCAATTAAGCGAACATAATTAAAAAAAAAAATAGTATCTGTTTAATTTGTATTTTAGTTAGGTGAAAGAAAACAAAACTCCAATTGTTGTTAAAAAATAATATAGAAATACTAAAGGAATTATATGTAAATTCAGTCTGAAAATAAATAAAAGAATAAAAAGGAAAAGATAATGATAAAGTGACCTGCTACACTGCTGACAGAATCTCTGCACCAAACCCAACACCACAACTTTAGGCGCCTTCGAATGCATATCACAAACTCTGTGCCTCCTATGGTACTCTTTTGAATTCACCAACGCCACGTGGCACCCCTCCACCTGACACCTCGGAACCGTCCCAAACGCCGCCGTTTTCACGCTGCCACCACCACCGGCACCTGCAGCCGCAGCTCCTCCATAACACCCCCTCGCTCTCTTATCATTACCCTCTGAAAAATAACCCGCACCACCATCACTTCCGTACACGTGTCGATTCCCCAGAGTAATAACACCATCACCGCCCACGTGTCGGTTCCCCGAAATAATAACACCATCACCAACACATACGGGTGGTTTCCCCAGAGTAGCAATATTATTATTATTATTATTATTTCTAACATCACCGTTATTAGGATCCTCAAAGTAATGTCTCTTACCAAGATGCAAGCACGTGAGGTGAGGGTCCCCATGCACGTGACACCCCTCGCTGCCGTATACTGGGCGGCGGTCACCGCCGGCGTAATCCTCCGCCGTCGTGGTGGGGTGTGGTGAACTAATGTAGCTAGAATTAGAAGTAGAAACAACACTAGTAGGTTGTTGTAGCCATGATGAATACCAAAGAATGTTGTTACCGGTTTCCTCTTTGGTGGGGGTGTGGAGGGTGAAGGTGTTGGTGTTGGTGGCGTCTCCAAAGTCCATTTTTTTTTTGTGTGAAGAAAAAAAAGAAAAAGGTAAAGAGAATTTAAGTGATGGGGGATGGCATAGGAGTTGAGGAAAAGAGGAATGTGTGATGTGAATAAAGAGTGTGTGTTGGTTGTTTGGGGCAAAAGAGGAAAGAAAGAGTGAGGTGATGGTGAGTAGGTTGCTTGATTTGTATGGTGAGTTATGCTCCAATGGGGTCAAGGTTAAGGCTGCAAAGCTATTCACTCAGAAAGACAGAGTACTCAATGAGAGAAAGAGAGAGACAGAGAGAGGGTAATGTTAGAAAGAGTGTTGCATAGATATTTGTTGTTTATTTATTTTACTTAGGTATATATCAAAATTATTTTATAAAATAAAGAGATAATGAATTTTATTTTGAAAAAGATGATGATATATTCTAAGATTTTCCCCTTAAAATGTCTTTTAAAAATATACAATAATCGTTCAACCAATGTTGAGTGCCTACATAGTGCTGTGTAGGTAAACCTCCCCTACAGAGAATGTGTGTCGTGCAAAAAAAATACAGGAACCAAACTGAGTGCATCAAACGGATAAAAACTAGTGGAAAAAGGAAGAAATAATGTGACATAGCAAAGACAAAAGGTGCAGAATTGGTTATTATAACAAAATCAAAGTCCAACCAATTAAAACATTTCCTAAAGGTGCTTCTTGAGGACTTTGACTTCAGAGCTATCTGAGTTTTCTTTGTTAATTATCCAAGCTCTCTTGTGATTTATTCTATCCGTATAAGCTTAAGGTACATTAGTTGTAGTTTGTTGAGATTTGTTAGTTCTAAAGCACTGATTATACTTGAGGTGTCATTGCATTGCTAAGTAATATAAAAGATAAGTAAATTTTTTATTTGACTCTGTTTATTCTTTGACTATGCTTGAGATTCTAAACGCATTAATGTTGGACAGAAATTTCAGATTTTGGAAGTGGGTATCAAACAAAAATTGTTTTTTATTGTAAAGGATTCTTACTGTATATAGTCATTTTTTTTGTAATTTTGTATAAGGGTTTTGTACAGAGGTGGGTGTTGGGTATGAAATTAAAACCAATTCGGTTAGATTGATTAGACAGCATGTTTAGTGAGTGGGCTTAATCATTATACATAGTTGAAACACAGGTAAACATTGTTCCATGGTTTCAAGTGGGAGATTGTTGGGTATGAAGTCAAGTGAGTGAGCTTAATCATTGGGTCCCCTTTATAATTTCTATTTAAAGAGACCATTGTACTTGTAATTGGTGTGCAACAGGATAGAATGAAAATCTAATAGTTGCCCGTGTGGATATAGGTTGCAGTTGGCGACCGAACCACGTTAAATCATGTGTTGTTTATTTTCTGTAGTTGATTTGTGATTATGTGTGTTGCTTCCACGTGCGTTTTTTCCCATCAAGTGACATCAGAGCTTGCTTCGTTTACACACTAGAGATCTGATCAGCAAAATTAATCGACGAGACGTGAAAATTGCGGTAGCGGCATCCCAAAGCTAGGGTTTCGCAGAGGCGAAAACAACGTCCAAAATCTAGGGTTTCGCAGGACTGCAGTAGCATCCCAAAGCTAGGGTTTCGCAGAGGCGACATCAACGTCCCAAAGCTAGGGTTTTGCAGGGGCTGCAGTAGCGTCCCAAAGTTAGGGTTTCGCATAGGCGGCAACAACGTCCCTAAGCTAGGGTTTCATAGGGGCTGCAGCAGTGTCTCAAAGTTAGGGTTTCACGGTGGCCTAGGATTCACGACAGCCCAAACCTACAACTTGCGGCATGTGCGCGCAGTAGGCAGTGGGACGTGCAATGGTGTGGGTTGTGACAAGAGTGGTGGCGGCTCGCGACGTTGTGCAGGTGGTTTGCTTGTAGTAGGGTCGTGTCTAGGCAGTGCGACAGAGTGTGCTAGTGCGGCGGCGGATCGCGTTTTGCGGTGAACAAGTGCAGGTGCTTGCGGTGAGCGAGACGACACAAAGGTGCAGTGAGATGGCAGTGATGGAAGATGCAGGGTGGCGCGTGCATTTTTCTGCTGGTGCAGCAGTGACGGTGCGGTGCTAGGTGCGGGTGTGGCTATTTTTCGCTGCGGCACATAGTTATGACAGTTTAGTTACTAAGCACATCAATATTCGATCTTAGTCAGACTTACGTCAATGAGCATTAAGTTCGATGATGAAGTTCAAGCTTTACTACTGTTATTGTCTTTGCCTGACAGTTGGTCCGAAACGGTTACAGCAGTTACCAGTTCAGTGGGATCCGATGGATTCACTTTTAAGAAGATTCGTGATCTCATTCTTGGCGAGGATGTCGAAGAAGGAGTTCTGGGGAATTATCTAGTGAATCGCTCTGTGTCATCAAAGGTAAGAAAAATATCAGAGATAATGGGAGCAAGAACAAAAGAAGGAGTCAGTCAAAGACTTGGGATTGCTCAAGTGTAACATGTTGGAACTGCAAGGAGGTGGGGCATTTCAGAAATCAATGCCCAAATGATAAATAAGTCAACATTGCAGAAGACTTCGTGGACGAGGACCTTTCAGTCTGTTGCGCGAATAGCAATGTGGATTCCTGGGTTATGGATTCTGAAGCATTGCAGAATCTAGTTATTGGAGACTTTGGAAAGGTAAGACTAGCGGACAACAAAACTTTGATGTTATGGGTATGGGTGACATAGTGTGAAGACAACAATTGGTTTCTGGACTTTGAAGGATGTCAGAGTTGTTCCAAGCTTGAGGAAAAGTTTGATTTATGTTAGGTAGTTGGACGAACAGGGACATGAAGTGAAGTTCGGAAATCAGCAGTGGAAGGTCGTCAAGGGAAATCTTGTCATAGCCTGCAGAAGAAAGAGAGGTTCATTGTATATGGTCAGATTACCGTCTGAGGGAGTGACCTTCCTAGTTTAGAAGATAAACAAAGTCCGGTTCATAGAATCTCGTGGGCAGAAGAGGGTTTTCTTTACAAGAGAGAAACCCAGAGCCACAAGTCAGATTCATGATGAACGAGCATGGAAAAGTTCAGGTAGACCAGTCAGAGGTACTTATGGCAGTGGGAGCACGGGTCGTGCTTCAGCTGAGGTTCCTAGATGACAATGGGTTAGAAGAACCAGTATTCCAGTTGTTGAAACATCTCCAGAAAATTTCTTGTTGAGTATGGAGTATGTTTGTTCTTAGGCTATTCCAGTATCCGACAATTCCTGTAAGTGGGAGCCGATAGGAACAGAGAACGAGTCAGTGAATGACGTGTTGAAACTCA
Organism: Phaseolus vulgaris; assembly: GCF_051622355.1. NCBI lineage: Eukaryota > Viridiplantae > Streptophyta > Magnoliopsida > Fabales > Fabaceae > Phaseolus > Phaseolus vulgaris. The sequence goes on from NC_143507.1 coordinate 10,904,662, forward strand.
AGGGAGTTTTAACGAAGTCTTCGAAATGATTAAGAAGGCTGGTGGCAACTAGAGGTGGAACATTGAGTTCCGTCGATAGATTATAGAAGTACATTTACATAGTTGAAGCGCAGGTGAACATTGTTCCGTGACTTCAAGTGGGAGATTGTTGGGTATGAAGTCAAGACCAATTGGGTTGGACTAACTAGACACCATGTTTAGTGAGTGGGCTTAATCATTGTACACAGTTGAAGCACAGGTGAACATTGTTTCGTGGCTTCTAGTGGGAGATTGTTGGGTATAAAGCCAAGACCAATTGGGTTGGGCTGACTAGACACCATGTTTAGTGAGTGGGCTTAATCATTGGGTCCCCTTTATAATTTCTATTTAAATAGACCATTGTACTTGTAATTGGTGTGCAACAGGATAGAATGAAAACCTAATAGTTGCACGTATGGATGTAGGTTGCAGTTAGCGACCGAACCACGTTAAATCCTGTGTTGTTTATTTTCTACAGTTGATTTGTGATTATGTATGTTGCTTCTGCGTGCGTTTTTTCCCATCAGTGGGAACATATTTTATTTTATTATTTGTAGATAAAAGAAGAAGTATTGCATGGTGAATTGATTAAGTAAAAGATAAATTAATTAAGCACACCTCATACTTTTCCTAAAAAACATACAAAGAAAAAATAGAAAGTGTTAAAATTATTAATTTATTACTTGTAATGTACTAGTTATTATATTTCATATACATATGTATTATATATAAAATTATTTTAACATTTTTTAAATACTAATGCGATAAATTTACTAGTTGAATGAATTATTTTATTTTATTTTTTTAACTTGTAATGTTTTGTTTCATAGAGATGTGAAAGATGAGTTAACTAAGAATGTATTGATAAAATAGAAATATATAAGAAATAAAACAAATTATTCAAGAGTTGGCTTTATCAAATTAGTGTTTATTTGCATCCAGAGTGTTCTCTTGACTAAATAGAAGGGGGAGCGTAGAAAGTGAGTGATGTGTGTGCATTTGGATGAAGTGGTTTGCAAAGAAGTGAAGTGTAGAGTCTACTACCCTCCACTCTTCTCATTCTAAATCTCATCAAAAGTCTAGAAAGACAAACTCACTTTGGCAAATGTTATCTTTGTTCCTTCTATTTCAACCCATATATGCTCATGGAGTTATTTATAATTTGTAAGTGGTGTTAAAAATGGACTTCAACCTTAACTCAATCGTATAAAACAGACTTGTAAGGTGAGGTTTGTACCTACTTATATATTAGAAAATGTTCTAATCTCTAGTCAATGTGAGATCTTCAACATTAAAAACAATTGATATTTGGTGCAACTAGTAAATTTGATAAAAAAAAATCTTTAAGCTTTAATCTTATGAAATATTCGTGACACAACAACCACACTTGTATCTTCATTGTTTTGAGATATTTGTCTTATACCATTGCTTCCTCCTTGTGTTCTTTGTCGTTGTGTTCGTTTTTGACCAAGTAACATTTTGTATCATGTTTTGATTCCACTATTGCAAATAGGTTTGTGGTTTATTACATTATGTTGATATGTGATTTGGAGGTTGTTGAAATAAAGAAGGTGCATTTGAAAGCTTTGAGTTGTTGACATAGATAGGTACATGGTTTTGAATTGGATGGTATATAGGACAATTGGAGTATGTTGTTAGTATTGTAATTTGATATGTTTGGTTGACTTCATGCATAGTTGATACACAATAAAATGTTGGAAAACCACATAATCAGTTATGTAAGTTTTTTATCATATTCAATATGCTTTTGTACATAATTCATTATGGCTACTTGATTGCCATAAATAAACTTTAAATTATACTTTTATCTTTTTTTTAAGTGAATAAATATTGATTCAATTGAAAAGTTATATGTTTATTCTCTGTATACATTATATATAATTTTAGTGATAATTTACAATATTTTGTTTAAATATTTTTCAAACATTTTAAAATTAGTAAATTGTTTCATTAATTTCTATATATATGTATATAATGTTTATATTTTTAATTATGTGTGGTTATAAAGAAGTGTTTAAATATATAATTTTTTATATAAATTCTTATATACATTTTAAGGTATTTTATTTACAAATATTTTACAATATTTTGTTTTAGTAATTTTTTATATTTTAAAATATATTTACTCATATGTAAATAGTTTGAGCACATACAAATGGAAACATATAAATTCAACAAATAGTGAGGAAATAGTAAGCTTTATTTATCCTTGTTGTGTTCTAGGTTAAATATACTTCTGCAAGCAATATATTATTTGTAAAAATCATTGTTTTGTTTTGAAGGAGTTGTTATAGTGACATTGTGTAAGTATTTTGTAGGGTTATCTATCTTGCGTCATTATTTATATAGTATGGATGACAAGTTTTTGTGACTTGAATTGTTTGTTGGGAAATGTGTTTGCTTTCTGTGTGGCTCGAATTTGGAGCATAAGGAGTTGTAACCTAATTAGTACACCAGTAGATCTGGTTTTTGATTTTGATTGGTGAGGCTATTGCACTATTGTAGCATGTTCCATTAGTAGTGTTATGAATGTGCATGGATGTAGTAGAAACTTGTAGCAATGGTGTTTTGGATGCCACAACTTGGGCATGCAAAGAGATCCTAAACAAAAAAAAGTAGTTAAGGTTTATACCTTTCAAGAATACCCACATCAATGCCAATCAACACGACCTGCAAGGTGGTGTTGCATTTATTCTGAGCAGCTTTTGGTGATGCAGATGAGGAGCAATAACTTTGGTTTTAGCATTGTGTTGCTCATTGGTGATGCATTAGCTAATCTGATTAATTGTGGGAATGAAATGATCAAAGATGGATAGAGGTATGCAGATTCTTGGATATGGTATAAATGTTTCATATTAGGAGGTAGGCTGCAAGGTTTAGTTAATGTTCTCTTATGGACTTTTGCTATGTTGTTTTTTTTTTTTTTTTTTGTATCTATCACTACAAGAAAATTATTATATAGAGACCAACTTTAGAGACAAAAAATAATGAATGACTAAAGAGATTGATTGATTGTGGTTAATCTCAAATGTTAAAAGAAAGAAATTTCAGTTTCTTTAAAGAGATTGAATTATTACATCCAATTTACATTCATATACCACTCCTCAATATAACAATTATGATTAATGTATGAAGATATTTTTCATGTAATGCATTCCAATTAATAATTTTATCCTCTCATTACTAATGAGATTGTTGTTTCATAGAACATTCTTATTACACCTTATCATAATTTCAACTTAATTATTGAGTTACATACCATCCATATTGGTCATATTATTAAATGTATTGCTTTAATATATGTCCTATTCCATTTTTCTATGAAAGCAAAATTCAAAAGTAATCTTTAACACCATATTAATAAGCTACTTTAAGTCATCCAATTCTTTGACCATATTCTTTTCTTGTCTCCCTCTTCTTTTACAATAATAATATTATTTACATTACTCACTACAGATATTATTTTTTGTTTTCTTTTCCCTCCCTTTCTCTCTTTCTCATTGAAAATAGTTTCTTTTTCTTCTGTTGGAATTTCTACTTAAATATTCAGTGAATATATTATTATTTTCAAAATATATTTGGTCTGAAAAGTTGAGAGGGGTTGGCCCATCCCTTCTCCATTAAATTCACAGGCTGTAAGTTCTTTTGTTGTCTATTTATTATTTTTATTATTATCACAGGCTGTGAGGTTTGATGCAGTCTTAAATTAGAAGAAAATATAAGCCACACAGATGTTGTAAGTGGGGTCTACCTGAAGATAACTCCACATAAATGGAGCAAAGATCCACTCAGATTGATGACTGTGACCATTCCTTCACATTACTGTGCAGGAATTATGTATTTGGCTGTAGATAACATGTTCAAGTTATAGCTTATAGGATCAATATTTTTAATTTACATTTAAAAAATATAAATTTTTACATGGATGGTAAAATCTTAAATATTTGTTTTCAAAGTTACCTACTAATCATATAGATTAACTGTCACATAATTACACAAGTGTTTCTGTTCAGTCAGCAATTTGTAAAACAATATTAGTAGAAATTAAATAATTAAGAATGTTGGTTGAAAAGAGAATAATGTCAGAAAGAACTTGGAGTAAACAGTGTAATATTCGTTGAAAAAATGGAGATATTAAAGTTTAAAATAATTTTTAATTAATTTTGAATGAAAAAATCATAGAGGATATTAGGAGTAGAATATACGCCTTCATAAACTATTTCATAAATACTTTAAAAAAATTGTAATTTAAAAATAATTATGCTTACAATTTTAGAAAATTTGTTATATTAACAATTTCAAAATTAGATTTTCAATTTATATATATGTGTGTTAATTTTAGTCAATAAAAAATTAATTCACATTTTTTTTTCAAAAAGTTATGACACAAAATATGTAAGAACACCGGTGATTTAACATTATATTTAACCAAATTTAAAGACATTAAATATGGGACGTGAAACCTTTTTTATTCACATTTATCACTTTAACATAATTAGGATATTAATTTTGTGTACCATATGAGATCATTTTATAATAAATTAATAATTTTGAATGTATAAAGCGTATTATATGTTTTCTTTTGTATAAGTTCATAAAAATATATTTTAAATTAATTTTTTACACTTGTTAATGGCGTAATGTTTATTTTATATTATTATTGTTTGACAAACTTAAAAAAATTGTAAATCTCCACTTTAGCATTGTAAGTGACATATTTTAACACATTATATTAATTTAATGAGCATAAAAATTGATGAGTAAATAGTCTTTGGACACCAAGCATCATATGAGTATTAATTATTGGTTTTGTACTTCAATTTTTTCATTGATTTTCTTTTTCTTCCCAAATTTGATTTGTGGAAGAAATGAAAGTGTGGGACATGGTGACAATAATGCAAAGCTCTAGGTATGCAGCTAGCTATAAACTATGGATGCCTTGTTATATTAACTATACCTTTTTACTTTATCAGAAATATCAGACTTTTTTTTTCTGTGGATTCTTAGTTGTACCTGCAACACACCATAAACCAACCACTTGTTTCACCTGAATAAAATTGGATTTATTTCTGTATATAAATTAAGATAAAATAATGTAATAATAATTCATCAAATAAATAAAATAAAATAAAATAAATAAGAGAAGACATTGGCATCTTCACATGCAGAGATGAGAGGGTGAAAAATGAGGTGAAGTAGTGGATACTACTACTAGTAGTGTTAGTGCTACATAGGTGGGTTTCTGACACGTGTACTAAAGTCCACAGGGGGTTTAAAGTGGTACTTCCCGTACTGGAACAAGTCGGAAAATTGAGAGACAAGGGTGGTTTTGGTTTCTTTTAACAAGACACAGATTTGCAGAATGATAATAGAGGAGAGGAAACTCAGAACACACATTTTTAAATAATATTAAATTTTATATTAATATTTAGTATTTATAATGGGTGATTCTCTGTCTCACAATTCTGTGGCTAGATTTTATTATGACTGTTGAAGAGGGACCATTATTTTTTCATTTCAAATTTTGAACCAACCCAAACTTTTTCAGAATTTGCACCTCACTCCTCATATTACAATATATTGATATTGAAATCAGTTAATTAACGAAATATTCTTCTCACAATCCTAAACATGATTATAGAAATTAAAATTTTAATTATATCTTTAACTTCTGAAATTTAGAATGAACATAGTTTTAGTTTTGCAAATATTTTAGCTTAATCTTGTTTGAAGAAGTTGCATGGTTCCCTCTCATTCACAGTCTTATAGGTTAATGTTAAAACTCATTTTAATATCATGTTAATTGTTTCTAAATCCCAATCACAGTTGCTTTATCATTCGGATAAACTTGTTTTGAAACAGTTGTTTAATTTTGAGATAACTTTTTGAAAAACAACATAAATGTCTCCAAAATTAGGTACTTTGCCAACACCATGAAGATTGGGTCCCTCATGAACAAGGTCTGAGCATGTCATTAGGCTTTCTAACATGGTTCTCTCGTGATCACAAAATTAAGATTCTTTTTCTCTTACACAGGTGCACACATAACCCTACATGATCCTGTGACCCTATTTAGCAAATTCACGCCAAAACCCTCATAGTGTGTATTCGATATATGCCTCTAATGTCAAACCTAAGATCACTCCAATCATTTTCCTGTAGAATCTGGGAACCATGTTACCTTCTTTGTCTTCAATATTCACACTCCATCAATACTTCCAACACACTTTACATGAGTACGTTTTTTTAACTACTGTCACCTTTTCTTTTTATTAGAAAAAAAATAAGAGATATTTCAAGATATCTTAATCCTTATACAAAATTCTCTATAACCTCCTTACACTAACATACAAACGTGAAACCTAACTTATGATACATTCACATGTAAATATAAACCTTTAAAAATAACCCATTCAATTCCTCTACTCATCAAAACACCATCTAGAAATTTTTTATAGATCTCATAAAAACCAGTGACTCAAGACACCAATCAGAATTTGAAAATCTTACCCTTTGGGCTTTGTTCATTACCCATGACCACGCCTTTAGCTACGTCATTGTAAAAATTTGGTTATGGTCTATCCTGCCGCTTTTAACGATCTTCTTATTCCTATGTTTCCACAGTTCACCTACAACTGTTATCCACACACTACTCAAATCTGGTTAACACTTTCACTTACGCCTTTCATCTTAAAATTTAAAAAAAATGCTTTTTTGGCTCCCAATGATCTGTTGATGTCAATCTCATCCACTCGTAACACTTAGACCACACAAGCCAAACAACTCTACACGTGCAAAAAAGATGAGACGTAGTTTCCTCTTTCTCCCCACACATACTGCAAATATTACTCACCAAGCAAATCCCCCTTACCAAATTCGCTATAGATGTCATCTTGTCTTCCAACACCCTCCATGTCGTAACCTGAGATGATGGTTGAGCCTTTATCCTCCAAAAATCCACAAGCAAATCCCCCTCTATCTCCAAAGGTTCTTCTTGAAGAATTTTGTATGCAGATTTGACCGTGAACACTGATGTCTCACCATCTTTCCAAACCCTGTCATCCTCCTTATCCACATTAACCATCTTCTCTCCCAAAAGATGCAACAACTGTTGTTCTTGGTTCCTTTCCATTCCAACAAGTTCCTTCTCCATTCAATCTTCCAAGACCATTCTAGATTTTTTGACCTCTCCCCTCCTAGTCGAAGAGAAGCTTCCTTATTAGAACAAATGGATAAAAGCCTAAGAAATTTGTCCTTGAGAGTCGTGTTGCCTACCCATGTCCTCCCAAAACCTTATATGCATCCCATTCCCAACCTCCCAAATAAAATTATCCACAAACTTACCTTTCCATCCCTCGAGCGACCAAACTTCCTTCAAGTCCCTCCACCACAGAGAATCTGATCTACTATTCCTTTGAGACCGAAGATCCCTCCATCCTCCATACTTAGATTCCAACATTTCTTTCCAGAAGTCCTTCTTATCATGACCTAAACACCATATCCACTTACCCAACAGATCAATATTAAATCGTCTTATCTCCAACATTCCTAATCCTCACACTTCCTTTGACTCACATACCTTTTTCCATGAAGCCCATGCTATTTTCCTGCCATCCGAGCCCCAACCCACAAAAAGTCCCTCTGAATCTTCATTATTTCCTTCGCCACCATAGCCGACATTTTGTACAAAGGCAAATAAAATAGAGGAAGAGTGGATAACACAGATTTAATCAAGCATAGTGTTCCTGCCATAAAGATAAACTTGCCTTTCCATCTGCCTAATTTGTTCCTCACCCTGTCCACCACTCCTTCCCATAACTTGCTTCTTTTGTGACATCCTCTTACAGACATACCCAGATACTTAAATAGAGTCTTCGCCACCTCACAATTCAAGATAGGCGTAAAATGCTATAACAAAAGAAAATTGCTTCCCACCCCTCCGACACTACTCTTCTGAAAATTAACCTTTAAACCTGATGCTAACTCAAATCAATTTAAAATAACCTTGATGATGAACACTCTTTGCGCTTCCGCTTTACAAAAAAACAATGTATCATCCATGTACTGAAGCATATTAACCTTTATGAACCTGCTTCCAATCTCCACACTTTCTAACCAATCTTTCTCAACCACCTTCCTTACCACTCTAGCTAAACCTTCTACCACTATTAGAAAAAGAAACGATGCTAGAGGATCTCCTTGTCTCAACCCCTTCCTTGGCTTGAATTCCTGAGTAAGACTTTTGTTTACTAACACAGACACCGATGAAGACTCAATACATGCTCTTATCCATCCAATCCACTTCCCGCAAAACACTAACCTTTCCAACATGTAGTAAATAAAATCTCAGACAACAGAGTCATATACCTTTTCGTATGAAGAAGACAAAACTGCTTTTTCTCCTCTTCACTTCTTTTAAGACCTCGTATGCCACTAAACACTATCCATTAGCCTTCTGCCTTCCAAGAACGCTGGTTGTCTATCATCTATAACTTTGTGCAGAACTTTCTTCAGCATCAGAGACAAGATTTTATACACAATTTTGTACATAATCCAACCAAAGAGATAGGTCTAAAATCTTTCAGATGTTTATCGACTTTAAGAATAAAAAAGATAAAAGAAGCATTCTTCCCCCTCGCCATCTTCCGTTTTCCTAAAATATTATGAACAACTCTTATGATGTCAACCTTAATCTCTTCCCAACAGAACTTTATGAACCCAAAATTGAAACCATCAGGAATCGAACTTTTATCACTATCACAACTCCACATTGCTTGCTTGATTTCCTCTTCGGCTATCCTTCCTACCAACAAACCATTGTCTTCTTCTGAAATCCTGTTGAACCCTGCGTTATCTAGCCTGATGCGTTGGCAAGTTTTTTCACCAAAACTTTCTTTGAAGAAATCTTTCACCTTTTCCTTCACTACACCTTGCCCAAATTACCACCAGCCCTTGACTCTCAGCCCACTAAAACCCTTCCTTACTCTTTTCCATTTAATTACCGAATGAAAGTATTTTCTCCATTAATTCCTTGACTCTCAGCCCCTACTTCAGCCACCTAATACGAGCCTTCTGTTGTAAAAGAACCTCCTCAACCTGATTGTTTATTCTCTGCTCAGCTAATAACCACTATTGTCAGCTATGAAGTTTGAGCACGCCTCTTAAATGGTGTGTTCGTGTTGAACAAATGTATCAGACACCGATACATGTACGACATTCGTACGACATGTATATGTGAAATGCCTAATTCAAAAAAATATTTTTTGGATTTCTGACAATTATAGCACGGTTCCAACACAATTTTAAAAAATACAAAGACATTAAGTTTTTAAAAACTTAAATTTATTGTATAAGTTTTTATTACGATTATAAAAATAAGGAACAAAGCCTTTTTTAACCTCTCATGGAAAACATCTTTCTGCCAAAAAAAAAACTTAGACATACTTATACACATAAATGTTTATTGTCAATTTATATAATTTATAATTATATAATATATAAATCCGTAATCTCATGTTCTACATTTTAAAAATTATACGTGTTTATGCTATATTTGTGACATATATTCAATTCTTTAACATATATATATATATGTGTGGAAAACACATTGTTGTAGACTTGATTAAGCAAGTACAGAGACTAACATGAATGAAGAAAAAAACCGTTCTATTATGTACTATTCCACTTAAGTATGGATATCTTACAAGAAAAAAAGTTAACACTGAATAGTGATAATTGATATAATAATATAATAGCTAAATGAAATAAGAAAATATTTTTCAGTGAGGTTAGAAAGAAAAGTCATAGACTGTTTTTTTTCCTGCCTTTCTTCATCATTCTTAGCCACGTGTCATAACTGTGTAACACAATTCTTACTCATAACAACTTGTTTTGGTAAATTTATTTTTTAAATTATATTTTTCTTCTTCTAGAAGTAGTTATAAAAAAGTCATCTGAATATACCCTTTAATGAAAAAAGATAGCATTCGTTTTGAAAGATTATAAGAATAGTTTACTGAAAGAAAAAAAGGAGAGTAAAACCCTAACCCAGATTCATCAATGATCTTAGGCACTACGTGTTCACAATTGTTGTTAGTCACATGTTGTCACTCCTTTGTTTGACATGCAGAGGAACAGCTTGTACTTTGATCAATAATGCACGGAAATGATAAGCCATGAAACATGGGTTGAGGAGAAGAGTTTTTAGCATCGCTCATGTGCCTAGTGTCCCTTATTGCCTCACATTTGACTTTTTTTTTTTAAGCAAAGAATAAATTAAATTAAAAGAAAATATTTTAGGGATACTTCAACCCTTTAAAAAAATCCTATTAAGATCCAAAACATTGAATTCCTTGATTGGATTAATACTAATGATATTTCTTGTATGCCTTTTACTGGATCTTGTTATACTTGGTGTAATAGAAGGAGAGGGTTACATAAAATTCATAGAAGACTGGATAGGGCTTTATGTAATGGAGTGTGTCTGGAGGAATGAGATTCTTGTACTTATCAGGTTCTTGTTAAAAATTGTTCTAATCATTTCCCGATTTTGCTAGTTTTGTTAGTAATTATTTGAGGAAGGTTAGCAATTTTCGTTTCTTTTCTATGTGGCTTCAGGACACTTCATGTCTGAAGTTTATTCATGATTTTTGGGCTAATAAGATTGTTGGTTGTCCTATGTTTATTTTGCAACATAAATTAAAAAGGTTGAAAACTGAGCTCCAAGACCGGAATAAAAATTCTTTTGGGAATGTTCACAATGCAGTTCTCCTTAAACAGGGTCTCCTCCTTGGCATTCAACAAAAATTAGAGACTGCTAGTTTGTCTGATATTGATGGGCTTCTCTGTCAAGACAAGATTGCTAAGGAGGAGAGCTTGAGCATGCTCTTCACTGTCAATATTTGTTTTGGAAAGAAAGGATTAAGATGTTATGACTTAAAGATGGAGATCGAAATGCTGTTTTTTTCCATGTTGTGGTCAAAAGTAGAAATAATTCTAGTGGGATCCATCGTCTAAGGATTGATAATGAGGTTACTGAGGATCCTAAACTCATTAAGGATCATATTTTGGACTTTTATAAAAATCTTTACGCTGAGTCTATTTCTAATGTTCTGAATACAAGTAATATGGAGGTTTTATTGGTTCTTATATTCCTGAGCTAGTTTACTCCAAGGAGAATATAATGTTGATTAAATGTCCTAATTTTTTGGAAATCAAGACTATTATTTTTAATCTTAATGGTAACAGTGCTCCTAGTCCTGATGGTTTTGGTGGTGTTTTCTATCATTCTTGCTGGGACATTATTGGGACAGATGTTTGCAATGTTGTTCAATAGTTTTTTAAACAAAATTGGGTTCTCTCTAGAATGAACAATAATGTGGTATCTCTTATTTCTAAGATTCAGGAAGTTGATTGCATTAAAGATTATAGGCCAACTATTGTTTCTAATTTCAAATTTAAGATTATTTCCAAGCTACTAGCGGATAAGCTTGCACTTATGGCTGCTAGAACCATTTCTCCTAATCAATATGAGTTTGTGTAGGGTAGAAAAATTCAGGAATGCATTGGTATTGCTTATGAAACTATTAACATGCTTTCTAAAAAGGTTAGAGGAGGTAATGTGGCTTACAAAGTTGATATTCATAAAGCCTTTGACACTCTGAGTTGGAAGTTCTTATTATTAGTTTTGACATGCTTTGGTTTTCACCCCTCGTTTATCGATTGGACTAGTACAATTATTCGTTCAACTATGCTTTCTATAAGAATAAACGATAGTTTGGTGGGTTGTTTTCCTTGCAGTAAAGGTATCAAACAAGGTGATCCTTTGTCTCCTTTACTTTTTTGTCTTGCAAAGGAAGTTCTTAGTAGAGGTATCTTTAAGCTTGTGAATGATAAGAAAATTTTACATATGGCTAGTCTGCAAGGTTATCTCGCTCCCTCTCATATTTTATATGTTGATGACATATTTGTTTTCTGTAGGGGGATATTATGTCTCTTAGAAATTTGAGTATTTTTCTTAAAAACATATGGTGATTTTTTTGGTCAATATGTTAATAACTCTAAAAGTAGTTTTTTCACCATGGATAATTCTACAAGATTTGTCATCAAAATTCAACGTATTCATTCTTGTAGTCATGGTTGTTTGCCTTTCAATTTTTTAGGAGTGCCTATCTTTGTTGGTGATCCAAAGTGTCGATTTCTTCAACCTTTGGCGGATAAAGTCAAATTGAAGCTAGCATCTTGAAAAGGTAAATCTCTTAGCATGATGGGTCAGATTCATTTGGTCAATACGGTGATTACTGGATTTCTAGCTTATAGCTTTAATATGTATAAATGACCTATTTCACTTCTTAACCAAGTTGAGCAGTGGTGTCGAAATTTTATTTGGACTGGTGATATTCTGAAAAAAGGCATAGTCATCGTGAATTGGGATATGCTTTGTTCTCCTATTGAGAATAGAGGTTTGAAGATTATTAATCTTCTTCATAAAAATAATGCATATCTTCTTAAGCGCTATTGGAATTTTGCTTATAGCAACAGGCCTTGGTCTTTGCTCTTGAAAGCCAGGGTTCTTAAATCAAAATACAAGTTTAGAATAGTTTATAGATCCTCATTTCTTTGGCTTGGAATTAAGCAATTTTATTCTACTATACTTGATTATACTTCTTGGACTGTTGGTACATGTTCTTTTATTAATTTATGGAATGATAAATGGTGTTCTACTACTTCTTTAACAAATATTGCAATACAGTCTCTCAGTTTTGGACAGGTTGTGATGGAAATATTCCCTTATCTTTACAACATGCCTCATTTTTTTAATCATATTATGGTTAGGGAGGAACAAGATATTCCTAATTGGATTCTAGATGAGTCTAGTCGTTTCTCTCTTAAATCAGCTGAGACTTTTTTCTTGGAACCATGAGTTCCCTATGGTTGGGGTAAATTCATTTGATCTTCATCTATTCCGCCTTCCAAAACTCTAGTACTCTAAAAAGTTTTTCATGGGCGGCTTCCTACATATCAACATATTTAGAGTAAAGGTTTGCATATATGTTCTATGTGTACGCTTTGTGAAAAGCATGAGGAATATATTCAACATTTATTTTTTGAATGTTCTAATGCTTTGCATATTTGGAGTTGGGCTCGAGAGATTTTTCTTACTTCTCATTTATCTAATAAGGATGATCTTCTTTCTTTTATTAAGAGTGATGGTAGTCCTTGGTTAAATTGATTAAGTTTGCTGTGATAACCTTTTCTATTTGGATGATATGGCGTATGAGGGATTATGCTAGATTTTAGGATAAGATTGGGGTTTCTAGGGCTATTTCGGTTATTAAAGATTTAACTTGTTTAGTGGGAAATTCGTCTAAAGCTTCAATGAAAAATGATATGTTGGATTTCAACGTGATTAAGTTTTTTGGTATTAATACTCGTAGTGGTAAAGTTCTTCGTCCTTTTCCTGTTAGATGGGAGTTTCCTTCACCAGGCTGAGTTAAAATTAACACCGATGGGGCTGTTAGGGGTATCCTGGTCTTGCTACTTGTGGAGGTATATTCTGTGAGAGTATGGAGGAATTTATTGGTGTTTTCTCTGTGTTTCTTGAAGTTCAGATTGCTATGGTTGCTGAGTTTTATGGAGTTATACATGCTATGGAGGAAACTCAAAAGATGAGACTTACTAATGTCTGACTTGAATGTGATCCTGCCTTGGTTTGTGCTGCATTTACTACTAGGACTAATGTTCAGTGGATGCTTCGTAATCGATGGAATACTTGTCTTAATCATTGTGGGAAAATCAGGTTTAGGGTTTCTCATATTTTTCATGAAGGGATTGTATGTGTTGATAAGTTGACTTTAGGATTTATTCATAAAGAATTATTTCATTGGTATAATAGGCTTCCATCTAATCTGTTCTTAGAATTCTTTATGAATATGTATAGTCTACCTATGTATCGTTTTTCTTAACATAGGGTTTTGGTCTAGTGCCCCCATATTTTTTTTAATAATACTTTTTTCATGTGTTGACAAATGATTGTTGTTACTTGAGGTGTCAGCCTAGCTAAGATGTCAAGTTGCATAGTGATGCCTAACATGAAAGCTTTATAGAAAAAAAAATGAAACAATCAAATCAAAGGATAATATTTCATTTTCTTCCATTTGACACAAACTACATGAACTTGCAGGCCTTACAAAAGCATATTAAATTTAGCAGCTACTATACTTTGTTGTCCATACACTACAAGAAAATCATGAAATAGAAACCAATTTTAGAGACAAAAAATAATTAGTTGTTATAGTGACTAAAGTATAAACCATTTTTTAGACTAAAAAAAAATTGATTTCTAAATTAGTTTCTATTATGGTTAAATGATTTCTAAATTGATATTTAATTAGCAACCAAGGTTTTTGCTACCAAATTTAGAATCTAAATAATTGGTAGTTAAAACCTTGATTGCTAATTAGATACTAATTTAGAAACCATTTAACAATAATAGAAACTAATTTAGAAACCAAAATTTTGTTTAGTCTCTAAAATGGTTTCTAATTTAGTCACTATAGCAACTAATTATTTTTTGTTTATAAAATTAGTTTATATTTCATTATTTTCTTGTAGGATAACGCAGGGAACTCCTCCAAACATTGCTTAAAACTTCCCTCTTATTTGACTAATAAGCTGCTTTGAGAACAACTTTTGTATTGCATGGAGCTTTCATCAACTTATTTTGCATAGTTAGACTCCTCATAGCATAGTGGTGTCTTCGCAATTTCCTGCATACAAAATAAACAACAACCCTCTATAAGTCAAGACTTTGTCATACTGCTAAGCTAATCCAATGATTAAAAACAACACATATAGTAGAGAGAATTAACCACCTAACTTACTTACCCACCATCCTTACTTAGCCTCACATTTGACCTTATGTATTATAAAATTCAAAGATATTGACTTTATAAAGTGATTATTTTGTTCAACACATAAAATTTTACCTCAATAATTTTAAAATTAATTCTTCCCTAATTAATATATACTCCAACTAAAATTCAAGTCTTCCCTTGAAAACTACATATGTTTTGTCAAATGAATTACTCTCATTGCCTTTTTTTGTTTTAAATTTAAAATTAATACATTCTTAAATAAAATGACAGTGAAAAAATATAGTTAGTATTAAATTTTTTAGTAATCATATTTTCTGAACTACGGTTCTTCTGTTCTGATACAGAAATGAGACTTTGAGCTTAGGAATACAGTACTAAATAAAGAGGTAAATAACCTATTTCGAACACTCTTTTATGCCTGTTTTTTCACAGTACTAAATTTGGAGTATATTTTCACATGAACACTACCTCATTTTCAGAGTCGATTAAGAAAGAAATACATTTTTCAGATTTCTCTTATTTTATGTAAAAAAAATGCTTAATGATTATATTCTTACAGTATAGTTACTGCTATAAAAAAAGGAACTAAAATGCATTTGCCTGGTCTCATTAAGCACATGGATTCTTGAAACTTGATTGTGCATCAAGCAGAAAGCTACTGTGATCAGTTCTTCCCATTTTGAAGTGGTTTATGTTATATGTGGTTTTAAACATGATTCCAAGAATAGCATTCTCTTTTTACTGTGAAATCAAGGAGTTACCTTTTTCAAAATGAAAAAAAAAAAAACACTGTGAAACTGTGCTTTTACAGCAAAGAAATCAGAGAAGAAAAAAACAATAAAAAAAGGTGGTGAGAATAAAGAAGGTTTAGTTGACATGAGTAAGAAGAGAGAGAAAGTGTGAAGAATAAGAGAGAAAGCATAAAAGGTTAGATGAAGATGTGAGGGTCCTTTGGGAGGTGAGAGTTCTCCTTGTCTAGCCAAATTTATGAAGGAATTCAGGCTCTGAAGAAATTGGTCCTCTTCCACTGACACATCTACACATGCTACCACCTCATCAATTTTGTCTCAACCAACCCTTCATTCTTCTCCCTTCAATTATATACTTCATTCATATCCATCTTCAAGATAAATGCCACTTTTTCTTTCACTATTTCATGCCCACCACCATATACAAATTGATTGGTTGTTAAACCTACCATGCCATTCATGGTTTTCATTCATTTTTATGTGATATCTTTTTTAGTTTATAAAAACCAATCACTTTCAATAATGTATTGTCTAAAGATTAGTTGGAGTCATAAGATTTAATTATGTTTTTTGGATTCTCAAATTTGGGATGATTGTGGTTTTCTTTTCCAAGTATAAAAATACCTTTTTAGATATTTAAAACTGTGAAAAAATAATTTTAATTATGAAACATTAAATTTGAGATATTAGAATAATCTTTTTAGGTTTTGGGGGTTTACAGATATTTTTTAGTCCTCCAATTTAGTGTTTATTAAAATCATTTTCTTTTAATTTTGATAGATTAAAACAATTCTCAAATTTAGAGAACCAAAATCAAAACTACAGTAAAAAAATTTAAAACATATTTAAACCAAATAATAATAATAATAATAATAATAATAATAATAATAATAATAATAATAATAATAATAATAATAATAATAATAATAATCTCAGAGGAAAAATTATTACCAAATTCCATACCACCAAATCATCTGTGATCTCAGTAATCTTAACACACGATCAAGTTAACCAATAAAACACTATTGCAAAAGACAATAAGAAATCTTGTAAAAAGAAATTTATTTATAAAAATAAAGTTCTTATAAATAGGACAGAAGTATTAATATATACCAAACTTAAAGGTACTAGGGTTATTTGTAATAGTAAAAACTTATTAAGAAAATTTTATTATTCATAACAAATGTTAGGTTTTAAAGAAAAACGTCAAAATAACACTGAAAAAAATCATTAAATAAAAAAAAAACATCAAATTGTAAAAATGAAAAATAATTAATCACTATATTAATTAAATTAAATACTTTTTTAAAAATTAAAAAATTATTAATATCTAAAATAAATTTTATTATTAATAAAAAAAATCAGTATCTAATTATTTATCAAAATTTCAGTTATATTATTTAAATTATAAATTTGAGAAATAAAACTTTGATAACTAATTAAATATAAATTTAAAATTATTTATTAATAATAAAAATTATTTTAAATATTAATATATTTTTATTTTTTAACATATTATTTAATTTAATAAATATATCAACTAATTTTTTTTTATAATTTTTATTAATAATTCTTTGTAATAGAATAAAAATATTGATTAAATACTCATAAAAATAATAATATTGATTGAATGAATAATCATAAGAGATAAACACAAGAATGAGAGAAGGGTTGGAATATTTTCCTACTTTCCTAGGTTGTAGGGTACGACCTCAAAGCATGTCTTTAATTTGGTCTACAGATTGTTGTACTACATTTTTCCAATGTACAAAATCACTGGATTGTGATACAACTCACACTCTTTGTTTGGTTTTTGGTATTCTTCCTTTATTTTATCTATAAAATGTATTAAATTTTATATATTTTAAAATTTTAATATATTTTAAAAATATTAAAGCTGTGTATATTTTAAAGGTAAATAGAGGGACAATATTAAAAACAAAATAAATAGAAAATCCAAATTCATAAAAAAAAAAATCCAACCACATCTTTCCTATGTACCTATTCAATCCATTTGAATTATGCTCATTTACACCATCAAAGATCCACACAAAATATATTTACACATATTGATTTGTTTTTCTTTTGTTACTTATACAAGAAAATAATTAAATAAAAATTAAATTTAAAAATAAAAAAATAATTAATCACTACATTAACTAAATCAAATACTATTCTACCTATTAAAAGTTATTGGAATTTAAAATAATTTCTATTATTAATAAAAATTTATAAAATAATTTTTAAATTGATATCTAATTAATTAACTATCAAAATTTTAATTATTAATATTTTAAATTCTAACTTAATATCTAAAAGACTAATAAAAACTAACTTAAATATAATATAAAGTAATTAGAAACTATTTTATAAATTTTTATTAATAATAGAAACTAATTTAAAAATTATTATAAAATAGTCTCTAACTTAATCAATATAATAAATAATTATTTTAATTTTTAAAATTAATTTTTACTTAATAATTTTAGTTTTTATTTAATGGTTTTTCTATATATATCAATAATTGTTTAGTTTTGTAGATAAAGTTCATCTGCCACAAACATATCTGTTCACACTTATCTTCAGCAAAAAATAATTATCTTAATATTGCTTTCTAATAAGTTTAGGCAAACAAAAAGAATTTAATTATATATAATAGTAATATTATTATTATTATTATTATATATAATAATTTATTAAAACAATTTACTTTCACTGTTATGTCAAACATATCTTATATTTTTAAGTGCGAGTTTGTGGTAAAAAAATTTTGGTTTAGATAATAGATATTAAAATTTTGGTTTTAACTCAATCTTGTTTGAAACTTGCAATTAAAATTTAATTTAACACTGTTAAAGAGTCATGGGAACTATCCCTGAAATTTGGCAAGTTGACAATTTTTAAATTGTTAAGATGGGCTTTTACATTGGATAAACCAAAGGTTATTCACTATCTGCTCATTTCTTTCTGTAGCTCCCTAGTTTCTACTGCACCTCTATGACGTGGTTAAAAGATAAAGTATACCATCCAAAAAAATTTCGTGAAAAAAATCATTTTTACATTATGTAATCCATATATAAAAATTAACTTTTAAATTATATAATTTAAAAGTAATTTTTTTAAATTTCACAATTTGAAAGTTAAAAACAATTTTTAAATTATGAAATTTAAAAGCTTTTCATCATAAAGAAAATTACTTTAAAATATAACAATCCAGAAGTAATTACTAATTGGACAAAGTGAGAATTCTTCAATTCATGTGGTGCAGAAGGAAATTATGGGTTTAAAAAGACATTTCTTTACTAGGTATAAAAGAGGCCCAAAAAGAGAAGGGCAGATAAATGGGCCATGACCAAAAAACGTACCAAAATCAAAAGCCTTTAAAACTAATGTGCATGTGCTATGATTTTTTTTTACTCACTTCTTTAATTTACACGGGATTTTATTTATTGATCAAAAAGAAAATTTCTTACTCATTTTGTTGTGTGTTTATACTTGCCTCTAATACTATGTTTCTTAATATTTATTTATTACGCAATAAATAAATATATGTTTATTAATATATATTTATTATACAATACAACTAATGGAAACCTAGGGTTTTTACGGTAATTAAAAAAATTGACACAATTAAAATAAAACAGTTATCACAATGAAAAATGTTACCGCAATATTAAAGATAAAATTGTAAAAAATTATAAAAAATATATGGCTTCTTCTTCCTCCAACTCCACATTTTTCTTCCTATACCCCACAATTTTAAATATCCCAAAATTAACCTTGACCTATAATTTGAAAAGGGGCACCGTGCTGGACTTCCATTGTCACTGATCACCTTCATCATTGAATATCAACTACTGTGGAGACTCTTTGTAATTTTTCAGAGTAAGGTGGAGGTTACGCAATGTTGCCGAAGTGTTGTTTGGGTTGTGGAGGTAAGAGTTAAGTTTTTTTAGGAGCATGGTGGTTATGGAGATTTTGGGATTATCGGATATCGGGATCTGGTAATGTATTCTAGATTCATGAATCCGGAATTGATTAAATTGTGTTTTCTGGATTAGAGGGTGTTCCAGAAGTTAAAATATCATAGATTGTTGTTTTCCGGATTGCAGAATCTGGAAGCCTAAATTGTATTACGGATTGGTGGATCCGAAAGCCTAAATTGCATTATGGATTTATGAATTTGGAATTGTTTTTTTGTGTTATGGATTCCTGAATCCGGAATGGTCTTTTTGAATTATGGATTGTTGGATCCGGAATGATTTTTTTGACTTATGGATTCATGGATCCGGAATGAAATGATTTAGTTTCAATTTTTTTTATTTGTAGAAGCA
Source organism: Phaseolus vulgaris (assembly GCF_051622355.1). Classification (NCBI taxonomy): domain Eukaryota; kingdom Viridiplantae; phylum Streptophyta; class Magnoliopsida; order Fabales; family Fabaceae; genus Phaseolus; species Phaseolus vulgaris. Next base: position 10,924,660 of record NC_143507.1, read on the forward strand.
TGGACAGTAGTGAAGAATTTGAAGAAGAATTATATGATGGGGTTGATGTGTGGGATGATGATGAATGTACAAATGTGTTTACTACATATGAGGTCAAGTTAAGTTTGTAAAGTATGTTTAAGTTGTTTGTTAATTAGTAAATGAAATAATTTGTTATGATAACTTTTATAGGTATTTCGTACTTGGGATGAGCTCCTAAAGTGGGTTAGAAAAGTTGCGTTTCACTTTGGTTTTGTTATTGTGATATTGAGATCGGATACTTCAACTGGCCAACGAGGAAGAAAGACATTTGTATTATTAGGTTGAGAGAGGAGGTAAATACAGATGATATAAGAAGGATTTACAGGTTACTGAGAGTGGAACTAGGAAATGTGGTTGTCCTTTCAAATTATGAGGGTATCCAAAAAAGAGTGGTGAAGGATGAATATTGAAATTAATTTGTGGGTCTCATAATCATGAGTTGGTAAATACATTGGTTGGTCATCCATATGCTGGTAGGTTCACATGTAGTGAGAAGTCAATGCTTATGGACATGACAGACAGTTCGGTGAAGCCTAGAAATATTTTGCTAACAATGAAAGAGCAAAATGAGAAAAATGTGAGCACAATAAAGCAAGTTTATAATGCATGATATATGTACAGAAAATCAGTACGAGGTGATAGAACTGAAATGCAACAATTGATGATGTTACTTAAGCGAGATATGTATGTCCATTGGTCTAGGTTTGAAGAAGGGATGAATGTTGTGCAAGATTTATTTTGGACACACACTGATTTAGTGAAGTTATTGAATGCCTTTAACACTGTATTGATGATGGGAAATATGTATAAAACTATTAGGTATAGGATGCCCTTGTTTGAAGTTGTTGGTGTAACCTCAACGGGATTGACCTTCAGTGCTGCATTTATGTTACTCGCATTAGAACGTCATCATAACTATGTATGGGCCCTCGAGAAGCTGAAAGGTTTGTTTTTTAGAGTTGATTCATACCCAAAGGTTGTTGATGTGTTTCCCGAAGCTGCTAATTTGTTATGCCATTTTCACATTGATAAAAATGTTAAAGCAAAATGTAAAATGATTGTTTATCCAAAAGAGGCATGTGATCAAGTGATGAAATCTTGGGGAGCAATTGTTGATTGTGAAAATGTAGAGTCTTATGAACATCGTGTGGAGTAAATGTTGTTTGTTCACCATGACCTATATTTACTTAATATGTGATTAGTATTTGGTTAAATCCACATAAAGAAAAGTTTGTTAAGGCTTGGACGGATAAAGTCATGCACTTAGGCAACACGACAAGTTATAGAGTTGAGGTTGCACATTGGAGTTTAAAGACGATCCTTGAGACGTCAATGAGGGACTTATGCTTTTGTTGGGATTCCATTAATAAGATGATCATCTTGCAACATAATGCAATTAAATCTTCATCTGAAAAGAGTTTGCATGTAGTGAGTCATGTCTTCAATGTAAAAAGATAGAAGAAATTGGTTGGCTTCGTATCGAAATATGCCTTGCAGTATATTGCAGAAGAGAGTGATCGAGTTGAATATGTTGGTTTAGATAAATCTCGTTGTAGGTGCACCATTAGATCTACTAATGGCCTTCCTTGTGCTTGTGAATTAGCTTCCTTTGGTGTTGGTAGCATACCATTGCATTCAGTGCATTTCATTTGGACACGATTAAGCTTTTTAGATATTTCAAGTGATGATACTTCAGCAGAGTTGTCCATCCAACAAGAGTGGGCTGTCATCATGAATCAGTTCAATAAGGTTGACATGGCTGGTAAGATTAACATCAAAGCCAAATTACGTGAGATTGCCTATCCAGATAAGACATCTTTATGTCCACCAAGGGAGAAAGTCAAAACAAAAGGTGCATAAAAAGGGCGTTAGAGTAAATTTGGTAGATCAATGAAGCGAATTCCTTCTTACTTTGAACATGTTGATGCCATTCTTTCACAACATGATAGTTCATCTAGTTTGAAATGTAGCAAGGGATTTATTCCGGAGACTCCTTCGACCAAATCAATACCAATGCTACAACAATTTTCGCTGGGAATTCATCTTTGCATTGTTGATATTGTTGATGTTAAGGCTGACGGTCATTGTGGCTATCGTGCGGTTGGTGCATTATTGGGTATGGGAGAGGAGTCCTGGGCAATTGTACGCATGAACTTTCATAAAGAACTTTGTCAATGGCGTCAAGAATATATTGATTTGTTTGGCGGGGATGACCGATATGAATTTTTGAAAAATTCACTTCTAGTTGACCACATGGTAATTCTATTCATTCTAAATGATGTTATTAATTGTAAAATGGTATATGAGTTGGATTAACTTGGTACATTTTCTTATGTTTGCAGATAAGTACAGATAAGTGGATGACAATACCGAATATGGGAGACATTATTGCAAATCTATATAATGTGATTGTTGTGTGTTTATCTCTTAAACAATCATTGACTATTTTTCCATTAAGATCCCAACCTCCAACATATTTTAATCATCACCGCATCATTTGTATTGGATACACTAACCGACATAACACTTTTATCTGCAAAGATGATGCAACCTACTAGGTGTAGCAAATATGTCTATGCAGCCACAGTCCATTCACTACAAGAAAAACGCGAATTACATACAGATTATTACATACGGATCAAAATCCGTATGTAAAATCAACATTACATACGAATTTTTACATACGGATCAAAATCCGTATGTAAAATCAACATTACATACGGATTTTTACATACGGATTAAATTCTGTATGTAAACAGGTATTACATACAGATTTTTTCCGTATATAATTACATACGGATTATATCCGTATAATTCGTATGTAATTTTTGGCGCCATGGAGCGGGAATCAAAATCCGTATGTAAACTTACATACGGATTTTTTCCGTATGTAATTACATACGGATTTTTTCCGTATGTAATTACATACGGATATAATCCGTATGTAATTACATACAGATTATTACATACGAATCAAAATCCGTATGTAAAATCAACGTTACATATGGATTTTTACATACGGATCAAAATCCATATGTAAAATCAACATTACATACGAATTTTTACATACGGGTCAAAATCCGTATGTAAAATCAACATTACATACGGATTTTTACATACGGATTAAATTCCGTATGTAAACAAGTATTACATACGGATTTTTTCCGTATATAATTACATACGGATTATATCCGTATAATTCGTATGTAATTTTTGGCACCATGGAGCGGGAATCAAAATCCGTATGTAAACTTACATACGGATTTTTTCCGTATGTAATTACATACGGATTATTACATACGAATCAAAATCCGTATGTAAAATCAATGTTACATACGGATCAAAATCCATATGTAAAATCAACATTACATACGGATCAAAATCCATATGTAAAATCAACATTACATACGAATTTTTACATACGGATTAAATTCCGTATGTAAACAGGTATTACATATGGATATAATCCGTATGTAAATATTAGCACCATAAAATAAAATTAGCAGTGAATGGGATTCGAAGCCAGGTTTCTTCAGCAATCTTTCAGCAACCAAGTAAAATTTAACCACTACACTAAGCAAATTCTTTAGTTTTATTATGATTTTTATTATACTTATTATTATTAATAATACTAACAATATTAATAATATTAATAATACTAACAATACTAACAATATTAATAATACTAACAATACTAACAATATTAATAATACTAACAATACTAACAATATTAATAATACTAACAATACTAACAATATTAATAATACTAATAATATTAATAATACTAACAATATTAATAATACTAAAAATATTAATAATACTAATAATAATAATAATACTAACAATATTAATGATACTAACAATATTAACATATGAATCACATTTAATTTATCTATAATCTACTTGAATCTAAACATAATTTATTATATTATCTATTAGTATGAATCAAATTTAATATATGTCATACTCATAATCATCATATTACCTATTACATTAAAATCAACTATCATATTAATTATTATTTTACGATCATATTGACTTAATTAAGTTCATTATAGGTAGTTGGTTTTACTTGTGTGTTATATATAGTAAAGAATATTGTCAACAAACAATATTATCTTTTAACATAAAATGATGACTTTTACATTAACTATTAATTAAATCTCTAATACAGATTACTAGTTAGCATATCATTATAGTTTAAACTATATTAATTATTCCATAAATCTATGTAAAAAGTTGTTACTAAATAACCCTTTCTACTAATATATAAATCATAATGACAAAGTGATTAAATAATTTATAATTTAAAATATTTTAAAAATTATACATTATATCAATTTTAATCTATGTAAGTAAATATTTGAAAATAAGATTTTTTTTATCGACAAAGAATAAAAAAAATTAAACAAAACATTTTAAGGATATTTCAATCCTTATACAAGAATCTCAAATCAGAAAAGAAGTGTAAGATACAAGCACCTATATAGCCATCTAACAAAAACTTCACAACTACCTATAATAACCTATATTTGAAAATAAGATATCAAATAATTTTATATTAATATATATATATATATATATATATATATATATATATAATATGAAAGTAAATTTAAATTTAACCATGAGTTTTAAAAAATTAATGATTAAATAAAGAAATATATTAATCAATATATATATGTATTTATAGTATTAAAGTTATATTAATATTATATAATTTCTTCCTTTTTCTCTCTATCTATCTATATCCGGATAAAAGTAATATTACTCAAGTCAAATAAAACTACTATACACACACAATAAATATCTAAATGTATATTTATATCAAAATTAATATTAATAATATGAATATAATATTGATAATATGAATATAATATTAATAATATGAATATTAATACTAATAATATTAATAAATATTAATAATAATATGAATATTAATACTAATAATAATAATATTAATAATAATATTAATAAATATTAATAATAATATGAATATTAATACTAATAATAATAATATTAATAATAATATTAATAAATATTAATAATATGAATATAATGTTAATAATAATATTAATTATAACATTAATAAATATTAATAATATGAATAATATTAATAATAATATTAATAATAATAATATAAATATAATTTATTTTATTATTATTAATAATAATAATTATATTAATATGTATAAATTATATTAATATGTATAAATTATATTATATGTATAAATTATATTAATATGTATAAATTATATTAATATGTATTAATTATATTAACATGTATAAATTATATTAATATGTATAAGTATAATAAAAT